>NW_016690189.1:8913954-9181496 GCF_001604755.1 Lepidothrix coronata
TGTGCACATGTGTTTGACATGTTGGTAGACACCAGTGGCATCCAGATGAGGATATCTGGTTTGAAATCACTTATGTAGTAATTAGGCTGTCAGCAGTAATGATTTATTTAAGTATAATGTGTACCATATGTCAAAAAGAAATAAAATATTTTCCTGACTTTAAAAAATATGGTATGTTTAATAATTAATTTTTTCATCATTTGGTACTCTAATATTTTTAAATCTATATAAATATCATAGTGAACTGGTTCTGAATAAAATAAATATTATTCTTAGGTCAGTGAAGCTGTGCTTGCTTCTCAGCTATTAATTGGAATGAAGAGCGTTAAAGAACACAGCATGAAGGATGAAGTGCAACAGAAAATCCCGGAATTTGCTTCTATGGATCTTCTTTCTTCATACAGAGATTTCTTATGTGGTATTCCTTTATACCTAGTAATATCAGAACATTAAATAACTAATAAGCTATATATGCCATGTAATCTAGGAATACATTTAATATCTAATTTTAATTTTTGAAAAATTATGAATCAATTTTGGAAAGTAAAAGCAAAATCCTCATCCTGCATAGCAGTGCAAAATCCTCATCCTGCATAGCAGTACAAAATATTAAGTAGAAACTTAATGGGTCTTCAAATATCAGCCTGTGCATGTGCTCAATATGTTAAGAAAAATTCGTTGTTTGCATACTGTGGCTCAGAAAGACAGAATGCACATACTACCATAATTTTGTAAAAACAGGTGCTCCTTTGTTACAGGACTTCCCCAGACTTCTAAAGTAAGTCTTGGCCCCCCCCATCAGTCATCACTGCTTTTTCTCTTCAATCACTGACTTATAACTGATTTTTTTTCCCTAGGTATATTAGCTTTCCTTGGAGATTTTCAGTTTTACTCTTGATTTTGCAAAGAGATGTTGGTGTTGAATAGCTTGTCTCTCCCTGCATCATCATCCCACCACAAAAAAACCCAAACCCAAAACCAACAAAGCCCACTAAAACCAACAAGCCCAAACTCTTGCAAAGTCATCTGCCTGGGTACTCTATTCTAAAAGTGAAAGTCAGTATAATTTTCACTGTCTTTTCAGTCCAATGGATTATCATTGAGATGCTTCCATTAGCTTGGTAGAACTTTGCCCGGTTTATCTCCAACTTCTGCATTTATTTTTCAGCTAATGGAGATGATGAAATGGAAGTTTTTGATTTAAAAAAAAACCAAACAGTGAAACTAGGAATACTGGAATAATGATTGCTAGATGTTATATAAACGCTAAGGCAAAATATCCATATTTATTTTTAAACCAGGAACTGTTAACTTAGTGATAAAATTTTTGTTCAGTGGCTTATTTTCAATCATTCCAAGTGACTGACAAAGGCTGAATTTCTCTGCCTGATAGCTGCTGGCAAAGCTGAGCAATGTCTGCTTACTGTACAGTGTTTAAACATATGTGTTTTGATTGGTTTATGAAAACAAGTGTTGTATGCTAAGACTTCCCATCAATCTGATTGTTTTGTAGTAGCTCTATTTGCTTATAATTACAGATAATTTCTTCTTTTACCAAATGCAGCAGGTGTTTCTCCTGATAGGTCTGTTAGCCAACACAAAGAAGAATAGAAAATGTAGAAAAGCAATAGTAGGCTAAAATATAAAAAGGTAAATTAAAATGGAAATTATCAGCATAGCACCCTAAATATTTTCTGTAAAACCCTATGTGAAACACATTGTTTAAGTTTTCATTTATAAACAATGTGGCCATTTTAACTTTTGGAATTGACAGTGAAATGTCAGGAATAATAGAGACATTCAGATTTTATACAAGCACTCATAATTATTTTCTAGAAGTTTACTATTCGGAATTACTATAACATAATGTTTGTTCAGTTTGGAGTGAGAAACAGCAGGAGAATTTTGTATGCTTTTGAGAGAGCCATGTACTAATACAGAGAAAAAAAATATTGAATATAAGCAGTGATATAGTGATACTTGTACTGGTATTTTTTTCCTCTTTTTGGATAAGTATGACTTTAAGGTAGCCCAAAGAAAATATTATTTTTTTGTTTTATTCCACAATCAAGAACACATTTAGTGGAAAATGTGCTTAATATCTAAAAGGGACTGGATTGAAGCTAACAATAAACATTTCAGAATACGTAAGTGTACTGAGTTCAGGTCAGTATAACTGGGAAGTTCAACTGTTGTGAGTGATGACACCTTGCATTGTTTCCATTTTGTAAATGTCTTTTATCGAACTGTGTGTAGAAAGAATGGGTTTATATGCAAATTCAGAGAGAGAGAAAGCACCTTGCTGTCTACTCCTTTTAATTTCTTGCAAGAACCAGTCAGGTTCCTGACCATGATCTGAGAAAAATTTCTTTAATTTTTCCACTAATATTAAAGTAGAATAGAAAGAATTTTCCTTATATGAAAAACATAACCAAGTTCACAAGTTACAGATTCAAACACAATGCAGAAATAGCTTTGGAATTCCAACCACTTAATGTGTGTTCCTGAATTCTTGTTGGATTTGCAGATGGATACAATGTTGTCTCTGAAAGTCCCAAAGCATCTTCTACTGAAAACATTCAAATCACAGAAGACAAGCAGAGCGAAAGTGAAGGAACAGAAAGTCTTGCCATCAAGGCCAGTGAGAAGAAAGATGCGATAACATGGGTTCACTTAATTCGCTACCACAGTTATTTAAAAAGGCTTTCTAATACAAACCTTCAATTTGGTATGTATTTTTATTTTCTTCTAGAAAACTGCCATTGGTGAGATACTGTTCTTGAGGGCCAACAGAGTCAGATTCAAAGGCTATCTGAAATAGCCTAATTTTGATTTCCTTTAAATTCTCTAATTGCAAAAAAATCTTCACTGAAATCAAGATTTATGTCAGATTACAAGTGCTTTAAGTGAAGATATTACTACTTTTCTACATAGGTATTCATAAGCCTTCACAAAACCAGGAAAGCCCCCTCAAAACTTAATTTTTATTACTATATCTGAAGCATTTTAAAAAAATTCATAATTGATATTGTTTTTAGTTCTAGATACATCAAACTTAAATCCCATCAGAAATAAATCTGTTCAGTTTGACGTACTGTTTTTGAGAACTGAGTCTAGTGTAGCTGGGAAGGCTGAGCATGATTGAATGTGTTTTTACTAAAACCCCAGATGTGATCTACGTACTTGGGTTATTTCGCTATAAACAGAAGATGGTAATAGATAAGACCTTTCAAACAAAGAATTCATTAATTACAAGGCCCTAATACTATGCATCTACATGTGATGGCCAGCTTCTGGATATACAAGTGATGACCTGATAGGTGAGAACAAAATTAGAGTGTACATGTAGGTTCTGCTTAGAGAGAAACCTAGCAACTGTGAAAATAATAATTTTAGAGAGGGATGGGTTTTTAACTTGCAGCACCAAGTGAAGGGAAAGTATTCTGGCTCACCACGGAACTATAAGGACAGTAAGTGTCAAAATGTGCATATATATTTCAGCTTGCCTAGGGAGCAACTCAGCTGATCAGCCTCTAGTTGTCTAAACTGGGGTCTTGAAAGTCCTTAAAGCTTATTTTGACTGTATTGAATAAATATGCATTTATTCTGGTGGGTACTTAGATACCTTCTGAACATACTTGTGCTTACACATCTGAATTTAAGTACCTAAACTTCAAAATTGCACCTTCCGTTTTATGCTACTTTGTAATGTCCAGACAGAGCTTGTTTCATTATCAGATCACGGGTGACAAATTACAATACAAATAGCATAAGGTAATAATATTTAAGGACAATCAGTATAATTGTTGGAAATCCATTTCTTTCATATTGAATCTGTTTACATAGTTTATTTTCAAAAGTTATGAGTATAGATTAGCTGTAGAAACTTTACATTTTAATGGCAAATAATGATGTAATAAAAACATCTCTTTTCAAACTCAGGACCTGGATCACTTTCTGCAAGAGATGGACACCTTAGTTTTGTTTCTGACACAGGAATTGTTCTACGCATAGCAGAAATGCATTCCTTTCTTAAAGAAAATTTGTTTGAATATTCAATATGTTGTCTTGAAAATTTTCCAGAAGAGCTACATGACATAGAATTGCCACTCAGTAGGCCAGCTGATTCTTCAGAGGTACTTCTGTTCTTTTTGATGTTCCAAAAACATAATATTGGTATTTCATTGAGAATTGATAGTTCCAATGGTGATATTTCTGGAAGCACTAGAGAAAAATGAAATCCATTATGCAGAGGATCAGTACAAAACCAAAATCCTGTGCAAGCAGCGAAGTACTGAGTTAACAAATGCAAATATCCATGTGTTATTCATTCCTGCAAAAATGATCTCGATCCCACAGTCAGTGTATTTAAACCCTAGAAGATTAGGCAGAATGATATTTAAAAAGATATTTTTTTATTAGTTAATTAAGTTGGCTCCTCTTAGTAGGACCGAGGCTTTAAATCTTGTAGGTCTCCATGTTTCAAACCAAAAATGTCCTGATGTTTGTTTTGTAATTTATATGTACAAGTCTCTATAGTGTTAATTTGGTCTATAATGAAAACATGATTTTCAAAAATATATGTTATATTTTCTCAAAATTTGTTGAAGGCCTTGTGTGCCAATTTTTTTCACTTGCTATCATCCAGCTAGAAAATCAACCTTTTTAGATCTCTGGCTTGTGAACAACCTATTTGAGCTTTAAAAGGTAGGCAACTCAGAATATATTACTCAGATAAAACCTGAATTGGAATTCTGGAGTCTATGCTGGCCATAGCACATGTATTGAACATTGAATGAAGTTTGTCCAGTGTAAAAATAATTGTCTTCAAAGTTTCTCCATCCCACTTCTCAAATCAATAATTATCCTAACACTAAAAAATTAAACTGAAAGGTCACTCTCTGTGGCTTATTTTTTATCTATTATGTTCAGTATTAGATGGAGACAGGGGAGCCTTCAGGATGGAGAACTTGGTATCTTATAAAAATGAATAAAAATACTTTTGTGATAGCTCTTCTAGAGTTGGTGAACTTTCTGCAGTGTTGGACAGCATATCATTACTCATTTCCCAACAAAGAGCTGACTGTGCCACTGAATAAATTGTAAATATATGGTATGTGACATTTATAACAGCCATCATATATCAAAAATTATTTTACTCTGTCTGTTCTTTTTTTGACATAATTAGTATTACAGTGTCATGGAATAATAAGCTTCTGAGCTCACTGTCATGTTCGTGACGGGTGCAAGCTGCATAATCATGTGTTAGCTTCGCTATTGTAGACAGCTAACAAGCATAAAGCTCTTACTTTTTTTAATTCTAAGCTTCATTGATTTTATCACAACATTTTTAGAATCCTTTACTATTCAGAAGGCTGTATAAGTTATTTTAAAAATGTAATTTAGTACTGGGATTTTTAACAGCACAAAAAGATATAGTTTTTTAAAGAATTATTTTTATGTTCACTTAAATGTGTCTTTGTAATTCTCTTTTTTATTCTTGAAGTTTTTTTCAGGTCTGCTGAACAAAGAATCCAAATTACATTAAGTCTAATTAAAATTCTCTGTCCTGTTTTTTATTCCACTCCATGATAGTCTGTAGGACTGGAAACATTTAACTAAGATAATTCGTTGTTTTCAGGTTTTTGAGAAAGTTGAACAGACAAATATTTATGTATGTAATTCAGCAATGCTCCAGTTTGTCAAGAGCAGTTGTAATATCCTCTCTCAAAAAGATTCAATATGATGTAAAAACCAAAAGATGCAGTTCAGCAAAAAAGGAAACACAGCACACATTTTAGAAATAAATATATAGCATAAAAGGGAATTTTAAGAGGTCTAGTTCAGGGGCACAGCATAAATTAGGTTGTTCCCACCTCCATATATGTTTTCTCCTAATTTTGTTTACACTCCAGGCTAGCAGGATAGTGGGTGTTTCATTCCTGAACTATGTAAATGATGGTTGTAGTAGGCGGGTCATCCATGCACATCTCATGGCATACCATGGGTTATGGCCAAAGTTATCACTGCCTACTGAAGGCATATCCATGTACTCAAACGCATGACTTCCCACGCATGGATTCAGCTTTATCTTCCCTTCTACTAAATTTTGATGTGAGATGTTAAGTGGCTTTATGACGTAAGATAAAGGTATTGTGAAAAATCCGTCTTCTGCTCACTTGCATTTACTGCCCTATATTGGTCACGAGCTGTATCTTCTGAAAATAAAGTGTGTAAAAATCTTCCTTTTTTTCAGCAATGAACATTCAAAATTTGAAAACAACTAACTTCCCAGGCAGCTGTTTTCAGTATCCACATTTTGGAATCAATGATGGAGACACTGAGGACCTTTTCAAATAGCTTCCATATTCCCACAAAATGCCATTGTTTGGCTGCTGTTCTTTGTCTTTGCATAGCTGCGTAACACTCTAAAAAGTAGAGATGGTGTGGTGCTGTTCAGCCTTTAAATCAAATGTTTCACAAATTTTAAGAAAGCTTTTGTTCATGAATGAATGTTGGTTGACAGTTTTCCTCCATTACTTCCCTGGTAAATACAGCCAACAGTAACTATTTGATGAATGGCCTGCTAATGTTCTCTATGTATTTTATTAAATACAATGAATTCTCAGAAATTAAGTGATGGAACTTTCAGCAGGTATCACCCTTTGTTAGTTGCACAGATAATGAGAAAACAGATAGGTAAACATAAATAAAGCATTATTCTAACATTCAGAATGCTATTTTAATTACCAATATATAGCTGACAGATTACTTTTGCAGCAGCATATTTTGTAAGATCAGCATATCAAATAATAGATTTGGGCAAAAAACATAATGCCACGATGATTCTAAGTCAAAGGCAACAATCATTATTACTGTGGGTTCTCTAAGCCAGCCCAAAGATGCTTTGCATTGCCTTTAGAAATGTCTCATTGCGTGAGCTTTGAAAAGCCTTAACTTGGTGAAATGGACACCTTTTAAAACCACCCATTTATTTAAATGAGCATATATTTGTGCAGGAGTGAAAGCCATACCAATTCTAGAAGATACTACATTATAAGAGATTTTGCATGTTTCACTAGAGAAAATATAATTTAAATTTTTGTGTTTCAGATTTCTCTTGAAGTTACAGAAACGACATCAGAAGTGTCACATGTGAGGATAGCTTCTCCAGTTTCTGTCATCGCAGAAGACAGTCAGATTGAGAGTAGGGCAGCAAATGCTTCAAATAAGGAAATTAACATTCAGTGGTACATTTCTTCTATGGCAAAGCCATCAAATGATACAGAAACTAAGGTATAACTAGGGCAAAGCAGTTCCTTAGGTATTGGAACAAATTAAATCTCATTTCCAATGAATATTTATGTTACGACTGATCAGCTTTTTAATTGAATTATACATATCCTGGTAGGCAAGCTGGACAGCAGGGAGCTATATATTTACTGTGCCTCAAACCTGCTCTGCAGGAAAACAGAATGTCCTGACAGTTTTTTGTTTGCAGGCCAAAAAAAATACTTTGTTTAGCATATAGAGCTTCCAGGCCATGTTGTATTCATGCCTGTTGCAGATCCCTGATGTCTTTAAGATCCCCACTCTGTTAAGTTTGGTTAGAGCTGACTGATACAGTCAAATAATAGTTTGATGGGAAGCTGTTGGAAAAGGAACTATATATTTTTACAAGGAAAATGGGATTTTGTAAACCTCATTTTCCTCAAGGATCAGGCTAAACATGAAAGATAAAAGAGATGGAAGGGCTGCAGGAAAGCAAGAGACTAGGACGTGGAATTTGTTTTATTTTTAAACAAGGGAACAATGTGTAGGTAAAATTTCTGCTTCTGCAATAGAAATCCATGATCTCCAAACTTTTTGGCATAGCAGATCAGTGTCTGAATTTCTATTAGACCCTTTTAACACTATTAGTAAGCTATAGATGCTCTGTGGAGTTAATGCAAATAATGTACTTCTTAATATAGTTTTGCAGGTTACTTTAGCATGGCCATACAGGTTAGTAGAGGTCAAGAGACAACTCTTCAGAACACCTAATACACAAATGCCATACTCTTGTCATTCTCCATATAGTCAAAATATTCAGCTACCACTAGGAAGCATATTTTCAATCATACTAGCAAACTATTGCAGTGAAAGATGAGAACATTCTGTTTAATTTTCTTATACTGATGCAGCTTTATTAGATTGGTGAGTTATGCACACTTCATGGACTTAAACCTGGTATGATGACAGCCATGCACAAGGCCGTATAGGAAATTTAGCTAATTACATAGGGCCTTTGGAAATGCAGTAAAAGCTCTCTGTTCAGCCTAACTTCAGTTGGAACTTTGGACATGAGTGTCAGTGGGACTGATTGACCAGGACAACAGTGGGATTTTGATGATGACTCTATGGGGTATCACTAATTTTCAAACCCACAGAAATTATATTAATAATTATATTGCTTTTAGGCCTATAAAAACTGAGTATAGCACAAATTCATATGAGGTCACACTCCCCTCGTTTTTAAAGGTCAGTTATCTACAATTTCATCGATACACTGTATTTGATATTTATTATAATCTTGTATCACTGAAATAGCTCAGGTCTTCTATACCATATTGCATGACACCTTAGCCATTCCTTCTTTTTTACAGGTTTTGCTGCTTTATGCTTATAATACGCAGCCTGTCAAGATTAGCAACATCAAGATTTTCAGTTCAACGTCTGTGTTTTCAGGCCACTTGTGGGTTCCATTGGCTAGGTAAATAATCACTGACTTTATCCTGTTATTTCATGCTGTATTAAAGATCAGTCAACCATTTAGGATGAGAGAAAATAAAGTACAAAATATCAAAGTGCTATAAATCTTTAAAAGCATACATTTTTGCTTTTCACTATAAAAACTGTAAGATGTTGTATAAAATGTTAAACCCATCCAAACAAATGCTTTTTCAATGCATTAGCATGTTAGTTTTGATTCTTAAAGAACTGAGTAATAGGTGCTAATTATATACACTAGCATAGCAACATAGCAGATCTAAGAAGCAGTCCCAGCACTTACTCTCACTCTCTCACTGGATCAAGTAGTTTCTCCACCTCATATTACAACTCTAAGTGTGCAACGATTTTTCTCAGTTGTAGCCCCAGATGCAGCCCTTAATTTTACTTCGTGTGGCATTTTTCATTACTTCTTCCATGTCATTCATCTAGCCTCAAAATTTTTGGGACTACTGAGCAGGTGGAAGGGAAGGAATAACAGGCCAAGAAGAGTTGCGGCCTCTGCCGCTCTTGTACTGGTTGGATGAAAAAAACTTCTTAGGTGTTCCTAAAATAATACTTCTTATAATTTTTAATGTAAAAAGTTAATGCATTCCATATCTCCACTTTCTTTAATGAAAAACTTATTTTTGTAAAATTATGAGATCAGTTCTGAAATGAAAGAAAATGTAGAACCTAATCAATATGTGATAAAAGCAAGGTCAGCTTAATTATAAACTGAAAACAACAAATATTGTTGTTTTATAACAGCAATAATGAAAAAACCTTGTTTTCTTTCAGAATTATTTCTTTAAGGAAGAAACTGTCTAATCTGAAGGAGCAAGTTGAAATATCGATGCAAAGTTCTAAAAGTTTGTTGTCAGCTGTAGAATCTACAGGTTTTCTTGAACAGAGTGAAACTTTGAAGATAAGTCCTTCAAAAAACCCCCAAATGAGTGTTGCAAAAGTGCATCTTGATGAAAAAACAGAAGTAAGTTCTGCTCTTAAATATTTCTGGCTTTATTTAAAATGTCTGTTTTGGGGAAATAAATGACAGGTAACTTGGAAGGCAGGCATAAAGACAGACATTAAGTTTCACTCACCCCTTTCAAGAAATGTTGAAATACTTTCATTCTTAATTTAATATTTAACTTTCTGTCTTCCTTATATATTGCTTGTCACTTTACAAAAAAACCAGCATTTTCTCACCTTTCACTTGAAAATAAAGGCTACATCTTCAGGTACATAGATTTGGAAACTGGTGCCTAATTTACAGTAATCTACATCAGAAAAGGCTTGGCTCTGTGTTAAATCAGCAAGGCGATCAACCTGAAAGTGCTTTTTAAAAATCAATTAAACATCTTCAATGCAAAATGGGCAGTGGTGGTTTCTGAAATAAGAACCTTCTAATAATGTTATTAAGAGAGGACTAAAACTGACAGTGAATTTATTTTCATTTTCTCTATGCCACCTTCCTCTTTTCTTTTTATTAGCAAAGCTTAATATGGTCCATAAGCAAATAACTCTCCCCACATACACACACAAAAAAGGTAATTTCAAAATTTTCCATATGGTCTGTTTGAGATAATGTCATTGGAATAGAATGTTGCCACAGCATAACTGCTGCTTGATAAATGCCAAGGCAAAATAGACGTTTATTTTCAAAGTGGGAGACATTTATCATGTGACAGGACTCTCTTTATATCTATTATATGAAATGATTAATGATGTAGAGGCTGTCACTTTGTGTGATGGATGCTGTGAAACAGTGACAGTTGTGCACTGTACCATTATTATGAGGCTGTATTTTGCCCAGCTTGGAGAACAAATGGTATTTTGGCCAATCATAGTTCTCGGGAGGGTAGACAGAGCTGTCCTTTAGTGGGTGTTTCTGATTACCTGAAGGGGTTTGCTCAAACTTTCATTAATATATGTCAGTAATTGGAAAAACAATATTTAGAATACTAATAAGATTAACATGTCATGCATTATACATATATAAATATAATCTTGTCAAGGTGTTTGTTTATAATGTCTTCAGTAAACACGTAGCAAAAGTATGCTCAGTCACTGGATTTAAAACCTGAACCAGGGGCAATTTTGCCTCAGTAGAAACTACAAAGTTTGGGCACTTGTGTTTGTGCAGCAAACACAACTAGTTGTGTTGCAGAAAATTTGTTTTCATCAGCTAAAGTTTATTTTGCTGTGAATTCAATTAGAATAACCTAAAACTTTAATGTTCTGAAAAATTTTGTAAGGCTGAGCCATCTGTTAGCTTACTGGAGGAGACTGATAGTACAGCATTAGTTTTTTCTTATTTTATACCATTAGGAAATGGCTAAAAGGTGTTTATCTGAAGTCAAAGCATTGCTGTCTGTTGTTCCAGCCATGTCCTCACCATTAACAGAGGTATGCTGTTCTTATTAAGAGTAAAAATCTGTTCTCTACAATAAAACAATTGTTTAGTTAAACTGGAACATGAATTATACCCCTAAGTATCCCCCCATTTTTTCTCATACATTTTTGGGCTTTCGTTTGGGTTTTATTTTTAAATACAAATGTGCATGATTACAAACTATGAATATCTTTACTGTTCATTAGAATCACCTTTTCATCCATACAAAAATGTATTAAAAGTGAATCTTGCTTACAATGGTTAACATAGGTTGTCCACCATTCTCTGGTCATTGTTTACACAGACTCCAGTGAATTTCCATGATGCAATTGCCAAATCAATTTCCTTCCATCCTTGCATTTTTGCAGTTATTCAAGCTTTCATTCTATTTTCTTTAGCTTTCTCTGCCTTGCCCATGACATGTTCTGAGAGCTAGCATGCCATTTTTTTGTCCAGCCTGTTGCATTCATTTTGTTACCCAGCTGTAGTCAGTATCCCAGAGGTGATTATGGGAACTGCCTATAGCGAGCAGCAGTGTGGTTCAGTGTTCTCAGCCACCGTAGGGAGATCAGGAAAGCACCACAGCTGCCAGGCCTCAAGGGACTCCAAGGAAGATTTTGGAATTCACTGTAACCTATCACTCCTTCAACTAATCCTCAAATATCTTACCTTTAATTGTTCACAATGGAATGATAATGATAATGATAATGATAGACTTCCAGCCAGGTAGTTCTTCCTACCAGAAGAAGACCCTGAGTTTTATGTGAGACCAGTTGGGCTTGTAGCCTATTGCAGAAGAGAGAGTCTGTAACGCTGTGCTGTGCGTCCTGCAGTCCGGTACCTAAGGGTCCGTACTTCCCTTCTATACATACTGCACCATTCTTGCCACCCCTTGTTACCCCTCCCGAAGTTCTCTCTCAAATGACTCTCAGACCTTCATATCACTCAGTCTGGCTTTATCAATGCATCAGGATACACACACATTCATTTTGCAAAGCTGCACTTTTCAGAGTCCCACTGAAATATCATCCATGGTAGAGAGAGCTGAGAGATACCTAGGGAAAGATACAGCCAAGCTTTCATAGAATCATGGAAACCTCCTGGAACTGTTTTAAATTCTTGTGAGTTCCTTTGACTTTGCCTGCTTCTATTTGTGGGTCTATGATGGAAATGAAGGAGCAGATTTAGTGGTGTTCTTCCAGCAAGAATGTGATGTTTACTGCTCTGTTTTATTCTCGCTAAATTCCCCAAGCTAAAACGTTTCAATAGGTGGAACAATGGGCTTTTCATCACAAAGTTTCAAATAAAGACTTCAAACTAAGATGCTTTTAAATATGGCAGTTTTGGTTGAGCAGCTGAAGCCTAATCCTTCAAGATGCTGAGTATCTTCATTCTTCCCTGAAGTCATTGGAACCTGTAGGCTGTTCAGCCCTTCATTATGGATAGCATACTTCAAAGCAGTATTTCCAAACTTTCAGATAAGTTGTATGCAGGCATTACCTCAGCTAGAGACAGAAAGCTCGGAGTGGGACTAAGTATACCATGGATCAGTACATTCCCTTTGTTTTCAAGCATTCAGGAGAAGGCAGCAGATACATTGCTTATATGTAGTTTTACACCATTCTCCCACCACATAGTTTTTTATTGCTCATCTTTTGGTGAATTAATTGGACAAAGTCAGTTCTAATTTGTGGTATTTGTTTTCTTACTGTCTGAGCTGTCACACTTTAACTCCTGTCATGTTTCACCTTCTCTTCTTTGATTCTCTTATTTCTGTTCTTGTGTCTTATGGTGCTTTTGATTCAGCCCTGGATTATATTTATAAATGGAAAAAGTGCATTTTTATTGAATTATTCATTTAAAATGACAAAACTGTTTTAAGAATAAAAATTGATCAGCCTGCTTGTTTTCAATGCTATTTAATGAATAGCTATGTCCTTGAGGGAGACAAAGTATAGTATTTGGAAGTTGCAATCTTAAATGTTAGAAGTAAATTTATAAATAAAAGAATTTCATTAAAAATTAACCTCCCTAGGTAGCCTACTCCAAGTTATCTTCCTTTAATTGTTTTTCCATTGATATCTAAAACAGCTAAATAGTTCTCCATGTTCAGTGGACGCACAAACCAGTTTTTCATTGCACTCTGTTTCACCTTTTACAGTTAGCTCAACTCTTTCAGCTTCTCATTTTAGGAAAAGCCTTCCAAATTACTAATCATTCTTGCTGCTCTTGTCTGGTATCTTCACTTTCTCTACCGGTGATTAGGATAAACTTTGTGAGCAAGACTGTGCACAGAAATTTTCTCCCTTGAATCCTCTTTTACTAGTTTCCTGCAAGAGATGTCATTAACCACTAATTTATACTGAGGCAATAAGTATTTCTAACTTATTTATTGATTGTGGGTCAGAAATCTGGCTTTAATGTGGAGCTATTTGTATTTTTTGGTACCTCTAAACTTAATAAAGTTATTAATTTGGTAGTTTTTCCTTTTTTTTTCCCAGATCCCATTTGATGTTACTTTGCAATCAATAGCAAGTTTGGAAGATATGTTTGATCCTGCCAGTGGATGTATAATAACTGAAGAAAATCTTTTCAACTGGATTATTTCTCTGCTTCACTAAATTCTCATTTGCAGTAACAATAATTTGCTGAGTGCTATAGATGTAGGCTTAATTTCTAATGTTAGAGAAATAGCTTTATTAATCACATCAGGATTTGGCTCCTGATGTGTTTTATAATTTTTATTTTTCTCTTATTTTTAAATATTTAAACCTAAATAGTTTTGAAAATTAGGTGTTTAAAAAGTAGTTCCTTAATAAGAGGATTTTTTAGCTTTTCAATAATTTCTTATTGTTTAGAAAAGCTGAATAGGTCTGTAGCCTTCTAGTGCCTGCTAACAGATACTCCTTTTTCCCAGAAGTTTTATTCTCATCAGCAATTTTTAAGTTGATTTTTCAGTTATCAAAAGTTGGTGTTAGTTATGAGGTTGAGAATTTTTTTGGGACCTAAAATCATTACTGGGTTTGTTCTTTTATATATCTATTTGGAAACTAGCATTTCAGGTTGTTGAGGGTACAAGTGGTCATTCAGATGTCTTTATAATTTCAAAGCATTTTTTGGAAAACAAACCAAACCACAACAACCAAAACAAAAAACTCACAACAGATAACTTAACCGCCCCAAGCCAGTACAAAGAATAAAATGGTACAATATAGAACATTTTTTATATAATTCTAAAAAGCTAATTAAACCTCTATGTATGTTGCTGTAAATATTATTTTAAAATGCTGAAGAAACACAAATGAATTGTAACAACAGCCACCTGAGGCAATATGCTTGTCCAGTGTTAGAGATGGAGAACCTGACATGAACAAGTGAGTTAATTGACCAATGCACACAGGAGAGTGCTCATGGCCCTTTGGCTTTGCTCAAATCTCAAGGCCAGGTACTCCTTCACTAGTTACACTGATTTGCTTACAACAAACAGCAAAAAAACCAGGACATTTGGGCAGAAGACCTGTGAGACTTGTTCTATCACTAGCTATGCTTCAGTGTTGCCATGAAAATTCAGGACTAATAGTTATCATTCCTGGGTTCATTTTCTGTGAAAAATGCCAGTCCCTTTTACTTCAGTCAGGCTCTCCCTGTATTGTAGCCCAATGATAAAACAATAAACTATTTTGAGCTTTTTGGAAATTGCAGATTTACCTTGGCTTGTACTTTTCAGAAAAATGTTACCTGGTTGAGTGAAGTTTCTTTGAGGGAGAGAGAGGTAAGATTCAGCATGATGAGTATCTTCAATGTGATCAGTACAGGAAAAAATAGGGTGAGGTTTTCTGCTATTTTTCTCTATTCCTATAAAAGAAAGAAGACTGGATGTATTTGTGTTACATGTAGCTTTTAAAAGTTGTGCTATTTTTTGTGTCGTCTTTTCTGGAATGCTGTAGGTAGTAGGAAAGTTAGAAGGATTATGATACAATGATAAAGAGAAAGCAAAAACTGAGTAATTGATAGGGAAGGTATTTTTGCAAGACAATTTTAAAACTGAGTTAGTATGATTATTTAACTCAACTGCCTAACAGCCAGTTTGGAGGAGATGCTCTTTAGCATTATTCTTTCATTACAAGAGTTTATTGTTCTCCAGTGCTTCAAAAAGCAAGAAAGATAAAAATTGACATTACTAATTTTTCTCTTTTTTTTAAAAAAAAAGCTGTTCAGTCTTTCCTTGTAAAAAGTATAAATCTTTCTTTTTCTCTTCGGGGTCACCTTGAGGATTATCATAAGACTTTTGTGCAGCTCAATTAATATTTGTAAAACACACTATAGCATCAGATGAAAATGGAAGTGAAATTCTGTTACAGACAAGGTGTTTTTTCATGCTGCCTACCTGGACCTTGTTATAATTCCTACGCTTGAAACAGAAATATTAAATAAAAGGCTTTACGTATTCATTTAAAATACATTATATTTTCTAAGATATTTTTGTTGAAAGAAAAATATTTTTCTACCATCTCCTTTAACACAGCACAATAAAATAATAATGTTGAAACATTGACCTCACTGTAACCATAGCAGCAGATTTTATTCTCATAAACACAGGCTAAAGTATTCAATGCTGCTTTCAGAAGAAAATATTGGAGAAAACATTTTTCTTTTAGCATATAATTAAACTCTTTAGTTAATATCTGCTTGTAAGGGAGGAAGCTTGTATCTAAACATCTCCAGTAATTGCACAGAATAAAAGTATAAAGTTAATTTCAAAGTAAATTGCTTCTTGTTTTATGCATTACAGTATTTTGGGTGGGTTTTTTTTTCCTTAGCAATGAATGCAGACTAAAGCTTTCAATATGTGAAACCAGAATAAATTTGTGTCAGCACCATTCTCAATTTCCGTAGAATACTTGTCTGTGTCACTGTCTCCAAAATAAAAAAGGAAGAGAGGAAAGGCACCTTCTTTGATTTCACTGTGTAAGGGATGTCCCTCCTGCTGTGGGAAGGTCTGCTCTGTGATCTGCCCTGTACAACAATGCCGAAGGGCTACTTACCACACGGGCAGCTTTGAACCACTGGCATTTTACCAATACTTCTCAAATTTTAACTGAAATATTTCTCCATTCTACACCTGTGAAAGGACTGGATAGTGCTTCCCTATCTGCTAAGTTGTGGGACAGGGCAAGGAAAGAGAGAGTAAAGAGCACTGTGGGGGCAGATTGAAAGATTCTGAATTGAATGACATTTTATCTTTGGCACAGCCCCTGGGTTAGGGACAAGAAGGACCTATATGGAACTAAAGAACAGTAAAAAGAGGTGTTCGGGTTTTTTAAATTAATTTGGTATTTTCTGTTCTGTGAACTGAATGAAGCATTCTGTGAACAAAACCAGCTTCTGGTCCTGTAATTAATAATTGCATGATCAAGAACATGTTAGATCTTCAATTGAAATTGAACAGGGACCTTAACATTGAAAGGTCTGAATAGATTTTGAAATATTTCAGTTTTCAAATACTGTTTCAATATAGTTTTAAGTTATATTGCTCCCTTGAAATAGAGTTGTATATTCAAGGCATTCACAAGATTTGTTTCATGCCTAAAAATATATAGCAACTTGAAATTATGTCTGCCTAAATTAATTTTATAATGTGGAAATGAGTAATTTCACACAGATTTATTCATTTGTATGTGACTGGTTTTTAAATTCCACTATAGCTCCAATTCACACTCATTATTTGTTGGCCAAAGTTTTTATCTAATTTTTTGATGACATCAATCTAAGAAAATAATTGTAGTAATTAGCTTCACTATGCCTCAGTTTCTTTATTTGAAGATAACAGTAATCCCCTCATCAGTGAAGGATTTGAAGTTTTCTGCATCAACATTTGGAAAATATTTTCAGATCCTTGAATGAAAGAGAAAGGGAATTTATGCTATTATTCAATTGAGACGCACTGTAAAAGGCATAGTCATTTGTTTCCAAATCCATTTTCAATGAAATCCAAGAAGAAAGATTCTTAAAAAGAGTAATGATGGAACTAGACTTAATTGTTGGAATTACAAGCTAATATGCTGAACTAATTAAGCCAGCAGAGAGAGCCATTTATGCTTGCCAAAGATTTCTTTGAGTTAAAAGATACTGAGTACATCATCAAATGAGAAAAGTGAAAATATGAAGCATAGGTTAATCTTTAAAATAGAGTGGGTGAAAGGGTCCACAGGCAAGTGCTGAAGTCAAATATTTACCACTGCAATTTAATTTTCTACTTTGAAACCTCAGAGATAATTAGAATTATTCTCATTTGTCTTCCATGTCAGCATGATTTAGGATTCTACTTAATGTGCAATGAAAAAAAAAGTATATGTTGAAGCAAATTACACCAAAAATCTCAGTGTCACAAAGTGAGAAACCAGAATATGCTACAAAAGGAATCACCATGTGGTGATGGACCTGGCACTATAGTCCTGTGTGGAGGGTGAAGCTCTGTGAAGACACAGGGCACCTACAGGGCTGGTTTAGCTCCTGGCCAGACATCCAGAGTTGAAAAGAACATTTCAGCAGCCATCAAAAAATTTCAATGTCCTAGTCAAAGCTCTTTGCTTCTTGGCCATCATGCTTCATTCCCCATGGATGCTGGCATCAGATAGCTAGTATATGGCAGAGCTATTGGTAACAGTCATTAGTCTGTCTATCCTATGAAATTACTGAATACATTTTATCATCATACAATGTGCACTGTGTTAATTAGCTCTGTTACATTCTTAGAATTCCACTACCAAGTGGAGTAATACCAACTGTTTCAAAACTGCTTTAAAGAGTAATTTTAAAGAAATCCAGGGTTTTTTTTCTCTACTGTCCTGACTGGTCTTATTGCCAAGGAACTCTGCAGCTCATCATTCAGAACCTACAGTTTGTCACTGCTGCTACAATGAAAACCTTGTTTATGGGCAACGAGGAAACCAATGTATGTTCAAAGCCAAAAATGTATCAGTATAACTGAAATCTTAGCCTAATCCAAGAATAATTTTTAATCTGGATCTAATTATTATGGGAAAAGAAATAGTACTTCTGTGCAGAAAAAGTTTTAATGATAATAATATTAACAATAACAATACAGTTAAAATTATTATATAAACTGTTACTATTTTCACTCCTCCTCACCTGTGTATTGCTTACACTTCCACTGCTTCCCTGCGTCTGGAGGTCAGTGGTTGACGGTGTGTGTGTGTGTGAGGAGCTGTTAGGAAGTGACTCCATCACATCTGGAGTCGGGCCAGGAAGAATACAATGCTGATGTTTTCTTCTCCCTTGCTCTAGGATCAATTTGGATGTGTGTTATGTGTTTGACACGCACCTTGCTCTTCCTTCATGGGTTTGTAGTTTCATGTTACACCTACATTCAATATACGTGGTATTTTACATGTTAGGTACTTGGGTTTCTTCTTTTTGTTACACATGAAAACTGTTTTTGTCCAGCATGAGGTCTGCAAGTGAGTAATTTGTAGCCGTGGGGTCTGCAGTGCCAGCAATGTGCCCCAGCCTTTCTCATCCCACGCCTGTACTCCTCTCCTCTGTCCTGAGCCTCCACTCCTCAAGGCCTGCACTGTCCTGCCCAGACTGCACTTCTCCACTGTGTCATTATGTCAGCTGCGATGCAACTGCTCTCTTTTCTTCTCAGTGGTAGGAAATTGATTGGACCTTTTATGTGTTTTAAAATCTGAACATGCATGCAGCAAAAAAGCTTCATGAAAGGAGTGCAACCTGCTCTTGGAAGACAGAAGTTACTTCCTTTTGGAGTGCTGTACAAAATCATTAGTCAAAGACTGTGTATGTGACTGAGATTCCCAGAGATGGGCCAGTTCTCCTCATTTGGAAAGCTCCTTGAAGAGGATTTTCCTTTGACCTGCAAGGTAAGTTCCCTCCAAACCAGGTCTGTCTGTCTCAGGTGTGAGGGAACTTTCTCGGGGAGTCTCTTTTACAGCCTTGCACAATTGCTGGGAATGCCCTGCCTTGCACAGGTGGCCCATTCAGTGACAGCACCACTCTGCTCTAAGATTTGGGCTTCTTGCCGCGGTCCCCTCCCCAAAGATGTCCTAGTGGTTTCTTACAAATATCAAGAAGAAACACAGCACAGTCACTGGCATACAAAAATGCCAGCAAAGGTCCTACCAGCAGGAAAAACTAATTTAACTGAGGGGCTGTCACAGAATGAAGCAAAAAATGCTGATCATGTTTACTTAAAACCCCCAAAATCTCAAATTGTTCAACTTCAAGCCTTCAAGTCTTGGAAAGCAGGTACTCACCTACCTGTCTGTAAACAGTTATGCTCCACAGTGAGGAGATAAAGAAAATAAGCCAGAGGATATGGTGGTGGGAAAGAAAAGGCTTTAGATTCTCTGTATTGAAGCTAGAACAGAATAAGGAATATTGGCCTCAGAAGTGAAACATGACAGGTTTAAAAGCAAATTAGGACAACAGGGTGAGGGTAGAAGACTTGTAGGAATGCTGTGGATCCCTTAACACTCAGCTATCTGAGAAGGCAGACGATATAAAAGTGATATAAAATGTGATTGGTTAATGGGGATTAATAGATACAATAAAGACATGATCCTCATTGCTGTAGGGAAATAATAATAACGGCATTTGTATAACAGTGGTATGATTTCTTTTTCCCTGATTCTGAGTTCACTTATGCAGACTAGAAATTAAATGAACCTGGAAAATCAAGACTCTATCAGAAAAGAAAGTAAATCAGGCATTTCAGATCTACTGGTTCTGAGGGTACACAGGGTAAAGACTCACTCGAAACCACATCTCTACAGAAACCATTTTGCTACAGGTTCCACATCTAATATTCCTTTAAAGACAATTTTTTAGTAAATTTATTTACTAAAAAGGTAAATAAAGGTTTAGAAAGCAGAGGTAGTTAAAATACATGCTATCTTAAATGGAGTTCTAGCTTTTATTTTACCAGATGAAAATAACAGAAAAGTCTCTCCATCCGTAAAATTCAGCACGGCCAGAGTAACAGCTATATTCCAACCAGGAAACAGACATAGCAATCCACTGTTACTTGATGTTATTGGAATTAACTCAAAGGGTGTAACAGGGTATGTTACAAATAGGTATGTTCTTAACGCAAAGTCTGTAATTAAAAACTGACTTAATGGGTTCAGATCGGGAAATTCTCTGTTGGCAATGTGTGAACTGCTGTCATTTATTTCGACCTGACTCCGCGATGTCGCGGCATCCCCGGCGCACGGCCCGTGCCGGCTGCGAGCACTGACCGATGCCGGATGTGGTGCCACTCAAGCCCACCCGTGGCGCGTTTATTGCCAAGACGTGGCCGGCGCCACCTTCCTTTAGCAGTTCCCCGGGAGGGGCTCAGCGCCGCCTCACCCCTCCGAAGTGACCCCGTCTCCCCCGCCAGGCTCAGTGACCCGTCACAGCTCCAGGTGGACCCCGGCCCTTCCCGGCGCGGGGTCCCCGCTCCGTCCCTCCGGGCCGCCGTACGGCACGCGCGGCGCGCGGGGGCTGCCGGGACGGGATATGTTGACTGGGAGCGGCGCGCGGAGCCGGCCCGGAGCGCGCGGGCGGCGCTCGTTCGGCGGGCGCGCGCGGGACCCGGGGGAAGCCGGGCCCGGTCGGGGCGGTGCCAGGCCCTGTCCCGGCCCTTGTCCTGGTCCCTGAAGCGGCGCTGGGCCGGGCCGGCGGGGAAAGCAGCGGGAGCTCGGCCCGGTGCCCGCCCGGCCAGGTGCGCAGCACTGCGGGGAAAGCGCGGGAGGGGGCCGGGGCCGAGGCCGAGGCCGGGGCTGCGGGGCGCGGGAGCGCGGAGCGGCTCCTGCTGCGGCCTCCGGGCCTGGAGTGAGGAGCGGGAGAGGAGCTCCTTGTGCGGCGGGAGGAGCAGCCCCGCGGGCTGATGCCGAGCGAAGGCGGGTGTGGACCTTGAGTTTCGTGACTGGTCTTGTCAGCCTTACTACTGGCGGCAGTGAGAATGAATGGCCTAAAGCTGTGCGGAAATGTCCCGGAAACTTTGGCTGTGCTTTCAGCTGAAGGGAAGGCTGACATTTTGAGTCCTTATTTGCTGGCAGTTTACAATTACCTGGAGTAAAACACGGAGAATAAACGTTACAAACTAGGAATCGGTTAGATTGGCTTTAGCTCTTAAAACGGTGTCACTTAGGACAAGTAGCTGTGCGTTGTTCTTGGCCTGTTTGTTTCTTGATGTTTTGTAAGCTGCGATGAAAGGTTGTCACTCGTATTCTACTGTCAGAGGTTTAGTTTAAAGGATTCTCCTATGTCTCCTTTTGGGTGGTGGCATGAACGCTGAAGTGAGTCCTTTAGGTCTAAACTTCCAGCCTTGCCCTGCAACATTTTAATTCTGGTTTGTATATCCCCATCTACTGGTGGGAAATGGGTCCTTGGAGTACTCACGGTTTCGTGGCAGGCAGCTGTAAACTGTGGAGATAAAAGCTTCATTTTAGTCTCTTGATGCCATAGAGGGGATGGCTTTGTGAAAAGGAAAGTACACATTTCCTGCAAGAATTCAAGTAACAAAAATGCGGAGTTACTGCTGCTTTCACTAATACGTGCAGCTGAACAGTACTCATTGTGTAACTCTCCAAACAGATGTCACAGTTATCAAGAAAACAATCTTAAATGGTGCAGATGAAGTTACTTATAACTTGTGAGGTTGCCTGTTACATATTTTTACTACATGTATTTTCACTTTTCTTATTTATTTCTGCAAAAGCAGGTGCAACCATGCAAGAAAGCATACGTTTTGCATCAGCAGGAGATGACATTAAAATATGGGATTCCTCATCGCTGACTGTGGTGGAGCAGTTCAACCCACATACACCTTCGCATCCAGTCAGCTCACTATGCTGGGCCAGCAATAGTATCCTTTACAGTTTCAGCCAGTTTTGTGGGTGAGGTTTTTGTTTTGGTTTTGGTTTGGGTTTTTGTTGTTTTGGTTCTGACATTTTTGTTTCTTTTACTAAGGTGTTTATAGAACACAGGCCTGATGCCTTTTTGAAGTGTTGTGTAAAAAGACTTGTATGTATTGTGAAGAAAATTTTGTGGTTCTCTGTGTTGAAGGGAATTAACTCACAGTGGTAAATGATTCTGTAGAAGTTTCTCATCCTTTAGGAGGCAAAAACTTTTTTAATGATTATGATATGCCTGAATTGCCTGCCAACTGTAAAGCTTACTCATTTGTTTCTTCAGTTGATTATGATACTCACTTTCAAAGCAATGCTTAATTTACTGGCAAGGTGGAACAAAGCAATTTCTGGTGTAGTAGAATTCTATACATAGTGTAGAGAAGAGTTGTAATCAAAGATTTTTTTTTTTTCCTGAAACAGCTTCTCATTGATTCTGATAGTCTTTGATACCACTTACCCTGTAGCTACTGGTTTTCTTTGCATTGTTGGTAGCATGTAGAGAGGAAGTACAAATTTGTTGGTTATGTAGGAAACATCTGTAGGACGGTGGTGATTTATGCATCAAAATGGATCTGACCCATTTAGATCTTTCACCTCTGACTTGGAAGCCTGTTCTAGGATAATGATATGAGGTGCCAAGTGAATATATGAGAAGTTTTAGTGTGCTGCCAAGTGAACAGCTTGTATGGCAGTCACGGGAAAAAGTGGTGGTGCCTCAGCTTGATGTGAAAGAAGGACAGTATGCTGGTACATAGCAATTGTCCTGCAAGTTCTGAATGTCTGTCCTCTAAGTCTGCAAATAAGTGAATATATGAAAAGTTTAAACAATCAGAACACAAATGAATGTTTTAGCTATGGAGCTTGCAGAGAAATTGAAGCATAGATGAAATATTTTCGTGTATACGTATACACACTTACATGTGTTTAATAAACATTAGCTACGGGTCTTGTCTTGTCATGCTTCCTCTTCATCTCCCAAAACTGAAACAATGAAGTATCTTGCTCTATTTACTTGTTAATTTGTTAGGGATAAAGCATTAGTTTTGGTTCTGCATAGTTCTGTATGCTAAAAAAGTGCCTTAAAATAATGAAAGGAATAGCAAGCACTACTCTGCCTACTGGTTCTCTTCTGTTAAAGCCAGCCAATTAACCTGTATTATTCTTAAATAAGCAAATATAAAAGCACAATGGACATTGGCCTGAAGATATAGAGGACACTGATCTAAATGATTACTTGGTTTATTTGGTGGGAGTGCAGAGGCAGTCTTCCTTCCCTGCAGCTCTATATGGAATATTTTTCTTATTACTTTAGGGTACTTGGTTTCACAAAAAGTTTCTTTTTGGGCTTTTGGTGTTCTTTTTTAAGTACAGAGGGGGACAAATTTGCAAGTGCTCATTGTGCTCTAGAAACTGTGTGGTCAAGTAGTTTAACATGTGTCATGAACAGAACCATTCTTTAAATCCATAGTCTGCTAACAGCATCAGACATTTGTTTGAACTGTAGTGATAAATGGGGTTCTTACAATGGGGTGGTGGTGAAACAGAATTGTAGACTGGATAAGCTGCCTTAGTGGTAAAGAGCTCTTAAATAATATCTGCCAGATATTTCTCATCTTCTCTCTGAAAGAAATTGTTCTACCTTGTATTGGAAAGTAAGGGCTGTAGTTAATTCAAGAGCTTCTTAATGAAAGCTTGGAAAATAGCCTTATGTTTCTATTTCTAGGTCTCTTCAAGGTACAGTGCTTTAGGCTGTTTAGACAATCTGTCTTCTGTTCAGTAAGGGAAACTTTCTGTTGCTTTTATTAATCACTAGTATCCTACAGTTATTGTTCTTAACTTGTGACAAAGACAGATACCTGGCCACTGCTTCTGCTGCTGGTGATAAAATAGTTGTTTCAAGCTGTAAAAGCAAACCTGTTCCACTCTTTGAAATAGCTGAAGGAGTAAGTATGAGTAAATGCTTTTCCCTGTTTTTTCCCCCACTTCACCTTGTATCCTGTGTGTCTCAAATCTGTTCTGCTTATTGGGATCAATTTAATTTTAGTATGACTTATGACATGTATGTAAAAACATTTGCTCGTGTATTGTTAAACACATATAAAGGGGGGGAATAAAAATAAGAAATACAATAAAAAAATACAAATGCAGTAATACTGATAACCTGAGGCAGTTGGTGGTTCAAATGTGATTTGATGTGTAGGGGATGGAACAGGGCTCAAGTTCAAACTTCATTTTCCAACTTGAATTGTCAGTATCGTGCATGTCTGTGAATTGTACACTGAAAAACATAAGAATCTATATAGAGGTTGTTCTTGGAGTGTACACATGCCATCTTCTGGAATTGTAAGAAACAGGAGAATTTCTGTTACAGTCAAAGCTTCTTTTTCCTGTTAAATGGAAATGTGGTACCATGAACTTCAAGAAGCTGGACTTTGTTTTAGAAGACTCTCTTGACGTGGTCACTTGAATGACTTGTTAGTGTTCTAAACCATTCTAATCATTCTGCTTGGACAGCTGTTCTAATGCTAATTTGGACTGGGAAATTTTCTGTAAAGTTGTTCAAATCTTGCTTTTAGGGTGCTGAGGCAAACGCTTTCAAAGGCAGAGTGTTTTTCCTGGAGATTTCACTGAATCTGATCTATAACTAATGCAATCCCTTCCAATTTTACCGTGTCAATAATTAGATGGACTTGTTTTTTCTTCACTCAAATATTGAGAACTTAAAAGTGAATTTTCAACAGGATAGAACTGAATAATAATTTGTCCTCGATGTAGGTCTATCATTAAGATTGACATTTTTTTCAAAAGATAGTACTTCAGTGATTATTTTAAAAAGAATCGCTTAACCGAATTACGAGGTCTGCCGCTATAATATTCTCTGTAATGTTTGGGGAATGTGAAGTATGTGACTTAGACAACTTTTTGATTTTCTTCTAAGGAGCTTTTTACCTTAACTTAGGATTTTTTCTTTTTATAAACTCAGTACTGAATAGAAGACTGTGATTATACTTTGCAGAGCTATAGTTTAAAGGGAAAACACATATTGAAGGAAAAGTTGCTAAAAAAATTTGAAATGGGAATGGGAAAATGTGAACATTTGAGAGTTTATTACTTAATATATTTAGATCGTAAGGTATATTAAATATATGTCCAAACTGGATTGGATTTTAAATGCCTTTTTATGGGAAATGACTGTAGATTACTAATAGTTCTGTCTGTCAGTGGGACTGTTTGTGCTGATGAAAACAAAAACACATCAATGTACTTTTAAGTAGATTTGAATAAATCCCTTAATTATCTTTAACATTTCTCCCCCTTGTCCATCAGGCAAAACAGACGTGTGTGAGCTTGAATTCTAGTTCTTCATATATTGTGAGTGGAGGCCTTGATAGCACAGTCAATATCTGGGATTTGAAATCCAGAAGGATTTATCGCAGCCTTAAGGTAAGTTTGGCTGAGGAACAACTGTAGTTTTCTAGTCTTCCAGGTTTTGCTGCCAGCTGTAAAAAATACACTTGCTTTGTCAGGTATCTGTAGGATCAAGGTCACAGACAGGAGCTAGCACACACCTGTGTCTTGTTCAAGTTTGTGTTCTTTATGTGCTGTAAACAGCAAATTTAACAAGCATGCATAACTCAATGCCTTCAAAGTACAATTCTATAATAATGCATGTTTAAATTTTCAGAATGGACTTCTAATTTTGCAAATTTTTATTGATATTCTCTGATTGGGCTTTTTTTCAAGGGATGCATTCCAGATAATTGCTCCTTCTGATATGTCATGTGAGAAGAGACTTGTATTTGTGGAATACTGTAGTAGAACTAGTGTTATGCAAAACTGGGAGATAGTTGTCTTTTAACTGATCCAGTATGAATTCTCTAAAAACTCTGTATGATGCACAAAACATAGGATGGTCTAATATCTTTCCCAAATGCCTTCAGTAGATGATTTGCTCTCGTTTAGCACCCCTGACTTAAGAGGCTATAAAACTTAAGCTTTGATTTATTCTTTTTTCTTAGACTTCCAGAGTTAGAGTTTGAAACAAAACTGCTAAGTAGATAGTACAATACTTTAAATATCTATTCCTAAGTTTTGGGTTAGAAGTACTCGATTATCTTCCCTTATATATTCATACACAATATCATTGCAAATGACTATACTGAAAAGCTAGTTGTTAAGTATATGTGTTAATGCTAAAAGTGACAGAAGGGGAAGTTGGCAGTAGTACATCAGATTAACAGAAAGCGTATTCAAACATCTGGTTTCTGGGAGACTTTACTTTTAAAATAACATTGATAACACCTGTGGTAGATATAGCTGTTGGTTGTCTTATTGAAACATTGTATATAATTACACCATCATCATTACTAATTTATTAAAACCATCTTCAAAAATCAGACGTGGTTAAAGTATTATGACTGATCTTCAGCATGTTCTGCTGCTGTTTTCTGTGATATTCCATAATAACTCTTAAATAATATTTTTAAGTGTTACAGATGGTCAGGAAAAAACCCATCAAGCTCAAGTTTTCCTGCAAAAGCATAAATTAGGAAGAATATCGTTAACTCTCTCCCTCTAACCTCCCTTCCCTACAGGATCATAAAGATGAAGTCACATGCATTGCATATAATTGGAATGATGGCTACATTGCTTCCGGATCTTTGAGTGGTGAAATTATCCTACACAGTGTTACCACCAATTTATCAAGTACTCCCTTTGGTTATGGCACCCGACAGGTAGGCTATCCTTATTAAGTTCCTTTCAGGTACCAAGCTTTAATTGACAGTCTTTAGAAATTGAAAGTATGTATCAACAGCTTTTAAGTTTTGTTATTCTGTTTCATTTTAATTTTTAAGAGTGCCCTTAAGGAAAGGAAAAAGCAGACTATTGTGTGCATTCTAGCCTTAAATAATAGGTAGCATTGAAATACAAATTTCTCAAATACCTTTGCTTCTATAAAGGTTACAGCAAATTTTACTTGATGGACACTGGTTCCTCAAGAACAAACTTCTAGATCTTAGAGCTGATCAAAACACAGTTGGCTCCACAAACCAAAGCAGGATTTCAATGGATGACTCAATTATTGCTGCAAAGGACAAAGACCATGTAGCCTGGGTTCTGAGTTACTTACTGAAAGCCATCTGTACAGTAAGGGTGAATATAAGCCTGTTATTTGGAAATAATAAGTTTATCTAATCTGGAGATTAAACTTGCACAGCTGCTCAAAGAGAAAAGTGATGAGATTTTATCTTACTACTTAGGTGTTTAGGTAATATTTGAGAGAACTAGTTTGAAGGAAGACTGTGCGAAATAACACAAAGCATGTGTACTACTTAGAGGACCTTGGTAGGCACTGCAGTTCCTTTTGGCAGACTCAAAAGATATTAAAAGAATTGGTGGGCATCACAAGCCAATACCTTTGATATGAGAGCATTTGCAGTAGTAAATGAGCTGTGTTGTCCCACTGGAAATTACAGTGTGTGGTCTTGGTGTGAGTGTTGTCTTACAGACAGCCATGTGTTTGTGTTTTAGGCATTCTTTCATTTTTTACTGAATCATTTCTACAGAGGTAGGAGCTGCCTAGGGGATGCAGAACCATTGCTTTGGTCCTAAACCTGGTCTTTAATGTTGCAAAGAATACTGAAGTTGTGACTTATTCCTTTTCTGTTAGTACAACAACTTTTTCAGTCCTAGATTGCAGATGGTGTCAAGTTAAATTTTTCTCCTGTCTAGCACCAACAATATAACTTGGTGAAAAGTCCTTTACAACCTCATAGCATCTTGGGAATTATGGTATACTTTCTGTTGAAAAATCTCTGTTAAATTCAAAGTATCTCTGCTCCTAGGTGCTGCAGTGTCTTTGATCTATCACCAGTCTCATACTTATATTGAAGCAAAATTGTACTTCATACTTGGTTTGAGCTTAAAAATCCATCTATGTAGTCAGTTCATTTTTCTGATTTGATTGTTACGATCTTAGGAAGAATGTGGATGTGAGGCAGGAGCTACAGGGAAGTCCATGGCTGGGTTGTGCAGCTCAGGTAAATATTCAGAGTGGGGACTATGCTGCTAGTTAATAGGAAATTCTTGTGAGGACGATTTGCATCAACTTGTTTGATGTATTCAATTCTTTCCACCAAAAAGTGATTAAGAGTGAGTGATATGCCATGAATAACTATTTTGTCAGATGAAATCAAAAGGCCTACTGCAAAGCTGAGTGACCTTTAGGATGGATAAAGCTATTTGAAGTGTTGAAGTAATTGCAAACACAGAGCTCCTGTTCACATTCTAAAGGGTCTATAACATTTTCTTAAGGAGGGCAGTTATTTGATTACAGCCTTAATTTAAAATGGAATTGAGCTATAACTTTGCAATGAGTTGGCCAGTTGGATATCTCAAGTTATCAGCTTATCTTCGATCCTAAAAATGATCTTTACTTTTATGTGCAGAAATAGCTTTATTATTGTTTTGGGTTTTAATTGGTACTTGTAGAGAATTGCAGGATTAATTGTGCAGTGAAGCAAATATCTGAAGACTTGTATAATTCTGTTAAATTTAAAAAGCCTTTACTTGATTTATAGCTTAGGGGCCCGTTTTCTTTAAGAGTAAGCTTGAATAGATAAACAGTGTATTATCCTGTTTGATCCTGGCACTAGCTGTCTGGCTTAGGAGGGGTCACCACTCCCTAGTAACTTTTTTTAGAGTTGGGGAATGTGAAGTCAAACTAACCTTATAAATTTTAGCTTGCCTGTGTTTGATTCAACATGATGAAATGTAGTTTCCTTGCCAGTTAATTTCTGGTATTGTGTAGATTCTACAAGTAGTAGAATAGCCCAAGGTTGCAGTGCTTTCTGTGACTTTAAACAATTTTCTCTTCATAGGAGTATTGGCCTATATTCTGTTAATTGATTTTAATTTAGAAACACCTGTGTGCTTTATTAGAATTGAGTTCTTGCACACAGTTGTTTGCAGATCCCATAATTTGTCTTTGCTGTTGGCATTCATTTAGACTACCAGATTCTTATCTGCTTGCTGTTGTGAGGATGAATTAAGGTTTGTTTCAAAACATAATGTTTGTTCAAGTCTTTGCTGCCTGGTGCTATTCTCCTAGCAACAGGATTTAGTTTAGCTGTTTGAACAGCTGGCTGATTTGTAAAGAAGTGTGATGGGTTCTGGCCACTCCATATAAGTGAAATTGTCTTCAGCTTTTAAAGCTAAAAATGGGGAGCAGTGGTAATATGGGGAATGTATTCATGTGAAAGAAAATGGAGAACTTGTCCAGACCTGTGAAATTAAAAGGATAAAGGAGAAAAGAAAATGGCAGAGAACTGTGAGGGACAGGAATGTTTCCCATGTAGATCATGTATGTAATAGAAGCTGTTATTCCTGAATCGCTCAATATTTTTTCAATATAAAACCCTGAAAAATTATGATAAAGATATCTCCACTGTGTCCAATAGAGGACCATAATAATGATGAACAGTCATATTTAATCCTATTTGAATATGCAGTTGAAGGTGCCACTTCTTTAAAGCAGTTTGAAGCAATTAGGCTTCCAGTGAGACGTGCAATACAAGTTCTGGAAATGATGCTGGAGGCATATGAACCAGCACATATCTCCATTAAATGAAGTTAAAGAGAGTAATAGGATAAAAGCCAGTATTGTGGTGTGGTCTATGCTAGAATAATACAATAGCTTTTTGAGAGCATTTTCAGGCAAATAAAATAGTAACAGCTGTTATTGGCTTGAATTAAGTACTTGATTCACTGCCTTGTGAGACAATATTAGAGAAGATGGGTAAGAAATTGGTTATACTGATAAACCAAACAAACATTATCTTTGAGCATCTAATCTTGTTTAATATTTTCAGTAATGCTTATCATAGTAGAAGTGAGATCAACAAAGCTGGTGAAAAGTCTGGAGTACAAGTCTGATGAGGAGCAGCTGAGGGAGCTGGGGTTGTTTAGCCTGGAAAAATGGGGGAATCTTATCACTCTTTACAACTACCTGAAAAAAGGTAGTAGCAAGGTTGGGGTTGGTCTCTTCTTGCAGGTAACAAGCAATAGGACAAGAGAAAACAGCCTCAAGTTGCACCAGGAGAAGTTTAGATTGAATATTAGGAAAAAATTCTTCTCTAAAAGGGTAGTCAGACATCAGAACAGGCTGCCCAGGGAAGTGGTGGAATCATCCCTGGAAGCATTCAAAAATGTGTAGGTAGGGCGCTTAGGGACATAGCTTGGTGGTGAATGTGGCCAGTGTGGGTTGATGGTCAGACTCGATGATCTTTGAGATCTTTTCCAACCATAACGATTCTGTGATTCTAAGTAGAGCTGTGCTGAAACACAGTTAGAAGGTATTGCCAATAAGAGGGGATGTGTCAGTATCCAAAAATGATCGAAACAATAGACATGGGAACAACTATGACAGAGTAGAAATCAAGGTACCAGACTTAGGTTACAACTGAGGCTTTTCTTACTAGACTAGGATTTGAAAATTCCCAAGGGAAAGAAGGACTTGGATTTCTTGATATAAAATGACAATAAGCAACCCAATGCAGTCTAGGATATTTCATAGTGAGTATTTACAGTACAAAATGGAGGAAGTGCATTTTGCCTTTGCAAAATATTTTGAGGATCATATAAGATTTTAGTTGTCCATATTCAAGGAAGAGTCAAACTGGGAGAGTTGCAAACATACTGTGATAGTAGTGGAAAACCAGTCTTGGGAGACTCTGTGACTTACTGTTTATAGCAAAATAAAGCCTGAATGAAGGTAAGGTTGCTGTTCCTTAAAATGGGAAAGCGGTACTGGGGAGTTAGGACATCAGTTTAAGTGTAAGGGCACTATGACCACAGGAGTGAATTGGTGCAGATGGGTCATAGGTAAAATTAATCAGGAAATTGAGTAATGTAATTTAGTTTTAGAACAGTGAGGTTTTGAAGCAATGTAGTGGAAACAAAATACCTGTTTCTGAAAGGTAGTTAAGTTCCTGTGTTACGTGATTCTGCGACAGCAAGGCTGCATGTGATAAACCATGTATATTATCCTCTTCTCTGGTCCTAGTCCACAGGATGAAGTCTGTTCTTCTGCAGGACCTACATACTTGCTTAACTCTGGAGTCTGTGTGTCTTATCAAATTGGCTTCTATCCAAGTGCTTAAAATCAGTGAAGGGGAGTTTAAGTTTAACATTTTTGGCAGGAGACCAGTTGGTGAAATAATGTACCTTTTTGCTCCTTTAATTTTAGATGTGGCGTGGTTTTTCCTGTATGACTTGCTGAAAAATTAAGAAACTTTTCTAGAAGTTTTTTTTCTTATCCTTCATTTTGCTAATCAGCTCATGTGATACCCCGTAATGGTAAAAAAAAAGTCTGCCCCCTGATAGCGAAAATGGCATTGTAGTGCAAAATGAATTTTCTGGGTTTTACTATTTATATTTCAGAGTGGAAGCCTTTGTAGAATAATATGGTGTTTGATATTGGTATTAAAATTCGTTTTTTATGTCTGTTTTACAGCCTATTCGACACTTGAAATATTCATCCTTTAAGAAATCCTTGCTGGGCAGCGTTTCTGACAGTGGGAATGTAACTCTGTGGGATGTAAATAGCCAGAACCCATATCATAATTTTGAAAATACTCATAAAGCACCAGCCTCAGAAATCTGCTTTTCTCCAGTCAATAAGCTGCTACTTGTAACTGTAGGTTTGGATAAAAGAGTTATTCTCTATGACACTTTAAGTAAAAAGTGAGTATATCAAAGACCTTTGAATTATAAAACCCAAATAAGGATTCTTTTAAAAACTGAAAAAGCATGCTTAGCTATGACATCACATAATTAATTCAGCCCACATTCAGAATGGTTGAAGTGATTGGCATATCACCACTGGGGAATCTGTCCCATAGTCCATTTTGCTTTTGTAGTTAAAAACCAAGCAAACACTAGTAAAAAAAAAGGTATGTGGGAACTAATTGAGGTGCTACATGTGAGTGACCACTTGCAAGTGCTTATGGGCTTTTCCTGTTGATACAGAGCAATTAACTTCTCTGAGGGGCAGTACAGCCTGTGAGGACCTTCAGCCACCTGAGCTTAGCTTGCCTGCTTTTCCAGTTCAATATACAAGACATAACTGTGGTGCACAGAACTACTGAGATAGCGAGCCTTAAATATGGGAGAGCATTGGCTGAAAAAGCAGGAAGTATGGGACACAGGTGATGGTACTGTGTAGTAAGAGGGTAGGATGGCAAGTAGTTTCATGGGACCTTGGTTCTAGTGTGAGTTGTGCTTTTCCTCTGGCTGAATAACAGCAGGAGTCTGTATTTTGGGGGGGTGTAGTAGAAGGATGCAAACTAGGACCTGAAGTTCTTCCTAGAGTTGTGGGAAGATTAGTGTTGATACACTTGGAAAGCTAGAGGATGTATGTTAGTATGATTGCAGCTGGAAATGATGATACCAGTAAAAAATGTTGGTGTGAGAACTGCTATTAGGAAGGTGATGTGATCCAGTCCTCCTGAAATCTTTTGAGTCATATGCAGGTTTTTTGTTGTTAAGCATGAATTCTTAGTATAAACCTAATCCACTGTTTCATAAGATGTGTCACTGAATTTACTTGGCACTGGAGAAGTGGAACTAGTGACCTGTAGCTGAATTATGAAAGCTTTCATATATATATATATATATATTTTAGATACTCTGTGTATAAAAGTCTAACTTTTGAATTCTAAAAGCTTCTTTATCCTGTCCTTTCTCCTATTTGAAGGTTACTGACAACAATAGTAGCTGATTTTCCTCTGACAACAGTAGACTTTATGCCTGATGGTACTACTTTGGCTATAGGATGTTCCCGGGGAAAAATCTGCCAGTATGACTTAAGACAACTGACATCACCAGTGAAAACAGTTATTGCTCACAAAGGCTGTGTGAAATGCATACGTCTTCAGTTCAGTAGCACTTCTTTCAAGGTAAAAGAAAGCTTTCTTTTTTATTGTTCAATATGCAGATTGGTGAAAGCAAAGCATAAGTTTAAGTTCTAAAAAAAAAAAAGTTAGCTTTCACTTTCTAAGCGTTACAGATGCCAACAAAATTGGATCATGCCAACATAGAAATTATAAACTGCTCAGTCCTAAGTGCTGTTTTAGTGGTTTTTAATGTGGAATTCCCCCCACTCCTCCCTCAGTGTAGAAATGAGTAGTCTTAAATTTCCTGGTATGGATATGCTGCCATTGTAGATCAGTTTGTGGCACCTCAGGTTCAGTTTTAGGCAGTAGCAGAAAGTTCTGTAATGGCCCTTCCACTTAAGGGGAAGAAACAGAGCTGCTCATTTTGAGGTATTTTGTATGGTCCTATATATGGTCTTTTGCAGGCATGTATAAAAGCAGTGGAGAAGTTAAATAACAGAGAAGGCTTAAGAGGTTCTTCCAAGACTTAATTAGGCTCTACTGTGTCCAGAAATCCCATGCTTTCATTTAGTGGAGACTGAGGGAACCTTTGAAGTGGATTCTTTACCACTCTGAGACTTTACTCCTCCTCCTCTAGCACACTTCCTGCTAGTCGTTGACTATTCCTGTAAAATTTGGAGTCACTAATAATGTAATCTCTTATTTTTCCTATGTCTAAACCCAGGAAAAAAATTGGCTTGTGCCAGGTCACTCCATTGTTACCTTAAGTTCTGTTGCCATTTTTATACTAATACGGATGTTTCCCATGTTCTTTGAAGTTAAATTAAGATACCTTTTTCATATTTGTAAAGGCATATCTCCTAGGCAACCTTTGCAACTTGAACTGAATTTTTTAAGTGTTTTGAAACAGAAAGTATATTGGCTAATATATTTATCTTTAGCTGAGGGAATAATAACTTCTCTTAATATGGTCTGGTTTTTTTCTTCAGTCTAACCTTACAGGTTCTTCAAATAAACCTGTATCCAAAAGAGTAGAAGTCAAAGCTGGTAGTAGTCTTGGAGGAATTCAAAATACTGGCATCAAAAACATTGCCTCTCAGACATCAGCAACAGTTTCCTCTCATCTTATGTTGCCAAATGAGAATAAGGGAGGAGAGATTCTTCAGGAGAAAACAGGTAGGGTCTTCTTCCTACTCTTGCAATAATATTTGGCATAATGTGGAAGATGGAAGGAATATTTCATGTTTTGACTGTTACAGTACAAATTTTCTCTGAGGGAAGGGCATTGTGTGGAGTACTGTGTGTATGTGCATGCACATCTGCACCTTCTTTTCTCCTACTGCATTACACGTACTATAAGACTGTAGGAAGTGAACCGGATCCTACTATAAGCTTAGAACATGTGAAGTCTTAAATTCTGGACTTGAAGTAGAAGTATGTATTTACACTTTGAAGGAGAAAGTCATGGTGATACTGTGGGACAATCTTGTTCTGGCTTCCTGTAGAATATCCTTATGTATGTAATGCAGTTTCTGATGCAATGTCTGCATGGAATGCAGAGCTAATGGTTTGTAATTCTATTAATAAATAGAAATAAATAAACAGACCTTATCTAAAAAAACCAACCAAACAAAACACAGGAAAAAAAACCTAGTCAAAAAACCCAAGTGAGAACTGAACTGTATTTTTGTGAGAGGCATGATTCCAGTATCACGTGGTAGGACAGAGGTTAAATATAGTTACAAGTATGATTAGTTGTATAACAGTACTTGCTATTTATGCTTCTGAAATTAACAAGTTCTTTGCAAGAATTTTAAGCATTCCAAAATTCTGCCACTGTGTGAAATGTACTCTTAAATTTTATTTAATTCAAGACTTCTGAAAATATGATCAAATCAGTAGCACTGTTAGTTTGCTTCTTGAAAAAATCCTCAATCTATTTAAAAGCAACAGCACTTTCCCCCTCCCTTTTTAAATAAGGAGAAATACATTTAGCAACAGTAATTAAGCAATAAACCACTGCAGTGTATTAATGACCTCCCTTGGGTGTGCAGTGAAGTATCAGGTGAAGTAGAAGGCTTCCTGTGTATGCAAGAAGTGTTGCTAATCAACATTACTGAGGGTGTGGAACATTTTATTGCAGTTAAAATATATGATTTGTTATCTTTATTTGAAGATGGTTGTTACCCCTTAAACAGGACCATGCGTAATAAATAGATGTTTTAAGAAAATAAAGGCTTGCCAAGTAATACAAATAGTTGTCCTTAAACTGAGTGTTCACTTCAGGAGTAAAGACCTCTGAATACTCCAGGAGACAGGTCTTTAAACTTAAAAGTGGGAATGGATGAGAGACCACAAACTGCATTTGTACTCTGGAAATTCTTCTAGACCCTGATTATGGGATTTATCTTTGGAGAAATATGGGGCATTCAGTAAAGTGCTCTGATAGCCTATTTAAACAAAATTGAGGCTTTCTATCACAGGTATTTTTGAATCCAAAAGTATAAGTTGTCAGAATATGATGAGAAATTTGGATGTACTTTGAGCTGGCTTCCCATAACCTTCTATTTAGCAACTGTTCTCCAGTTCAGGTACTTACTACATTTAGATTCCTGGGAACAGGTAAAAATGCAGAGAAGACTTTTTTGCCCTATTTTACATTGTGCTTTTTCCTACATAGATCCTCTAGATTCTGGCACAGTTTGATACTGTACTTCTAGCAGGACTCTGTGTGCCAAGTATTTACTTCACTAGCAAGTGCAATCCTATGTACGTGCCACAACTGACACGTCTGAAGGACTGGAAGATGTGATATATTAATACATTTAAAAGTGAAATCTTGAACCTGACTCAAGTTCCAGTTAATGTAGATACTTGGACATGATTAATTGCAGGCATCCACACAGTCACGTTTGAATTACTTGTTCAAGTAATCCCACATAGAGAAGTACTTAAAGGTTTCATAACCAGTGGTGGGGTTTTTACCTTGTTCGTTTGGTGGGAGTTTTCTTAAATTAAAGTAGATCCAAAGTAAAGTTTTTGTATGTACAGGTGATTCATTTATAAAAGATTTATTTATATATTGCAGAGCACTAATGCTCTGTGCCTAGTTCTTAAATTCAAAATCTAGACACTTCTCGAGTTAGCAGTATAGTAAGGACAGAGTAATGGCTTGCTTGCAGTCCTGATGTGGTTTCCAAACATACTAAATTGTGAAAGTTATTTAGATGGCTGGCTGAGCAGTTCAATTCACATCTCTAAAACCAGTAGTTTGAATATTTACTGGGGGTTTTTTTAGAGGGGACTTCTTCAGACAACTGTCCTTGGTACCATGCATACAAAAGCTAACTTTTTTTTTCCCTGGTAGAGTGGTGAAAGGTCTAGGAACAAGTTGTTGGTTTTTTTTTTGGTTTTTTTTTTGGTTTTTTTTTTGGTTTTTTTTTTGGTTTTTTTTTTGTTTGTTTTGTTTGTTTGTTTGTTTGTTTGTTTGTTTGTTTGTTTGTTTGTTTAATTATTATTTTTTTTTATTTTTGCCTGCAGCTGTAACTCCAATTTTATTTCCTAATGTTAGGAATAAGCATTAACATTAGGTAAGCTTTAAAAGAGATGTGACACAGAATTTCCCTTAGAATACTTACTGACCCTAGTGGAGCAAATTTCTCTTGTTGCAAAGCAAATTTCAATTTTGATCATCTGAATGTGGTTACCTTCTTAGCAGAAGGTGCAGTTACTAGTTCCGACTGTATCGTATTTCTGTTAGTAAGTACCTTAGCTTTTAGTTACATCCACCTTTGCCAACAGCCCAATGAAGGAGTTAAACTGACCCTCTGGCTGGCATCTGTAGATGGTTCTAAAGTGCTTACTGGACTTACCAGGTATCATGCTTGCATGAGATTGTTTAGGCATAATGTATATTATTTTTGGAAAACTTCAATTACTAATTGAATGTTTTTGTTCTTTTAAGGTTTACCCCATAGTTGCAGCTTGGATGTCATTCCATCTAAAGAAACAGATCATGGGAAAAGTGCCGAATTAAATAGTTTTGATCATTTGGGCCGAGGTAGTTTAGGAGATATGTTTTCTCCGGTCAGAGATGGTAAGTTGCTAATACTGAAATTTGTAAAGCATCGTTCGTCTGCACGTAGTGTGACATTATGGCATTTGTGTGCTATTGACCATGATACCTACTTGATATGTTAATTAGTCTTTGATTATGAACTTGATTTAATGACGCAAATAAATACTTCATTTGTCTATGTTCTGGTATTTTGCAGATATTATTACAAATAAAGGGACTGAAGATCTTCAAGGAAAAGGAAATGGTAAGCATATGCCAGTGACAGGCCTCTGCAGGTCTATACTAGTTCTCACGTGCTAATTTTGTCATACCATTGAAAACAAACACATGAAAAAAACAGACACTGAAACAAATGAACTTTGCTGGAAATTGTCTGACACACTGAAGTGCTAAGATAGAACATGGCAACAGGAAATCAAGAGTATGGTCCTAAAGTGATTATTTTATTTTCCTTATGCAATTTATAGTGATACATAGAGGCTTTTTGTGTTTTTACTTTGATAAGGATGATGTCAGCATAAATTAGATTTAAGGATTTAGTTTTTGTGGGGTGCTTTTTTTTTTTTAATTGGCTTTGTATGGGTGTGCAGGCATTTTAATTGTGGGATAGATTTGGTGTGTGTTTGTTTATTCATCTTTCGTTTTAGGTCTGGATTTTCAGTCCTACCTTGCGGGTTTGGATTTTCTCCCACAGCTCCCTGCTGCCTTTCAAGTAAAAAGAAGCCCAGTGGGCAGTAGTGCACAAGGGGTACAATCTAGCCCAATAAATGCACTTGTGGGGTCTCCAATTAAAGAAGAAGAAGAACATCCAGAGACTGACATTAAGAAAATAAGTCTTGGAAAACAAGAAACTAAAGAAGTCTTAAAGCAGGTATTCTTGTTATGAGTGATCTTGTTAGAATCTTGGCAGAATACTACTACTTGAAGAAAAATCCTTAATAATGCCCCATCTAATCTTATTTTGCAACTCTGTTCGCACTATTGACACAAATCTGTAAAACCTTGCACACTTTAAGTACCTTGGCCTTCAGCAATGGAAGAGAAATGGATGTTTCTCTTAAATAAGCTCTGGTTACATAAGTTCACATGAAACAAAATGGGTGTAGCCTGAGAAGTATTCTGATTTTTCTAGAAAATCAAGAAGGATCACTAGATGGTTGCACCAGTATAATTGTTTGTTGTTTATTAGATAAATTGCACCATCTTCTTTCCCTATTCTTCATCTCTCTCTTTTTCCTACTTGAGATATCTTTGATATGCCTATGTGGAGACCTTAGCTGCTTTTGTATTGCTTTTCAGAAGTTGAGTTTGCTGGGAATGATGCTGTAATTTCGTCACAAAATGTTGGATGTGAAAATTAAGAGGCCATTGCCTTTTGCACTCAGTTCTGTGTGTGCACTTGAGGCAATTTTGAATGTTTTAGCAATTTTTCAATATCTTGCTAGGAAATGAAAAGCATATATTTCTGAGCAGATTCCAAAAAGCAAAAATGTTTGAAAGTGCATTCCTGTAAACTTAGTCTTCAAGTGCAATTAGACAATTGTAGTATGTAGATTTCATCTTTTTTTATAAAAAAACCCCTATTTTTATTGTCAGGTTTCAAAACCAAGCTCATCAAGCATAGAATCTATAACTTTAAGTTCTCCACCACCATCCACTCTTGATACAAATGAGAGACTAATGAAGAATATTCAGGCCCATCCTGCATGTGATCTACCAGTAAATGGTACTACCTCAACAAGTAAGTTGATAATTTTGGCCCAGTTCTAGGTGTGGTTGATTGTAAACTGATATGAAATCAGATAAAATGAACTTAACATTAAAAAAGAACATCTGCTCTTGATTCTTCTTTAAATCCAGCTAGTCCTCCTAGAATGTCCCTAGTTGCCTCTGAAAAGATTCATTCTAAATCTGTTTTTTAAACTAAGTAATATTTGAGGTAAAATACTGACAAGCCTCAAGACAAATAAAAAAACCTCTTGTACTCCATTATACTGATATTTTAAAAAAATAATTATTTGTTTAATTAATTTATTTTTAATTGTAAAGGTCCAAAGATAACATCACCTGTCACTGCTGGAGTTGCAAGTTCATTGTCAGAAAAAATAGTAGAAACCATTGGGAGTAGCAGACCAAATGCACCTCTGACATCAATGCAAATAAACTTCATTCAGAATATGATACAAGAAACAATGGATGACTTCAGGTACTGGTATTCAGGCAGAATATTGTTGTTTTCAATGACGTGTTTTCTTAGTAAGATGTTTTAGCATATGCTTCAACGAATTTCTACTTGGATTAGAAAATTTATAGCCCTATTTTTGGAAATCTAGGTATGAAACTTAGTTTTTAATAGCTCTGATGACTAATTACACTGATGTCTCTGAGGGCTGCCAGTGAATGACTTTGATAACGTGTTTTCAGAATGAGTGCTTGAACATTTCTCGGATGGTAAATTTAATCTGCATAATGAGGTCCTTCCTGTTTTTCTTGAAGCTTTGTGCTGATTTCATTCCCTTCCTGCTCGTCTCCCCATTCCAGCAGGAGAAATTGCTCTTCAAGTTGACACTGTGGAGAGTTTGATTTAGATGGTTGATTTGTGTTGTCTTTGATTGTCATTAGCATGGCATATGTAAGGTAAAATAGCGAGTGTGTATTTCTACTGGTGAAGCTCCTCGTTAAAACAATGTCCATGCTGTACATGATGGCTGGTGTCAGATCACTGAGTTTGTGGGTATCTAACCATCATTCCAATGGTCATGAAAGAAGACAAATTAGCATGGTTCTATTGAGAGTGGAGTTTGAAGAAGGTGGAGCAGTTAAGATCACTTCCCAACCCGTGTTTAAGATGAAGTGTGTTGATGGAGGTGATGGAGAGGAAAAGGGTTGCTGGGCAGGGGTAATTCTGCTGTCTTGAAGACAAAAAGCAATGCAGTACTAGCCTAGTAGGTCCAAGTGCTATGGCTGTTCTGTATCTGCCAACAGAAAAAATACACTGAAGGTTATAAATGTCTTTGCATAAATATAGTATAGTAGAAGTCTCTTGGGATTTTTTGGCAATAATCACACATCTGATTAAAACCTGTAACTTCACGTGACTTAAAATGCAGTCTGTATATTGCAGATGTGGTTTTTTTAAAGTCTCTCTTCAGGCATCCCAGAATTGGAAGGGATGCCAGTCTTTTACTTCCAATATCTGAGATCTGGAGCCTTAAATACTGTGTTTCTCTTTTGACCTATACATCCTGGAGTGCCTGGAAGGCTTTGCTGGCCCTTTTCCCAGTTGTAAGTTGTAGATATATTCAAACTGAAGGTAAAAGATTGTTTGTAATGGGGTCACTAAGAGGGAAGGAGCCATCGCAAGGTTCTTATTGATGTAACTACCTTTTAGCCCATGGAATCTGAGGAAAGGATTTTTATCTTTCTTGCCTGAAATTCATTCCTCTTCTAGTAATGGGGAAAAAAAAAAAGTGGACCTTTAGAAAAGGACCAGGCGGGATATATAATTCATTTAGTTCCAAAAAGCTGTTTGTTTGTCGATATTCCTGTCTTTGGGAGATAACCTACATCTTTGAATTTCTAAGCTGCCAGCTGGCATCTGTACTTGATACACTCAAAGAAGATTGCCTCCAGTAGGAGTTCTGTAGCACAATAACCTGTGGAAAGAGGAAGTGGGTTTGGTCTGTGTTTGAGGAAAGGAGAACGAAATAAGATCTGTTTGTGTCTACTTAAGAAACGCGTTACTATCTCAGGCCACTGGTATCCATAGCACAGTATTCAGTCTCAGGTGATTGTACTGTGATACGCTGTTCAGGAAGGGCTTGTGAGCTTTCTTGCTTTTCTGTGAGCTGTGCTTGTTCTTCCTCAGCATCTGGAACTCTCGTATTAATGTAGTGGGTAGAGGCTATTTTAAAGCCTGGTTTTTGTAATGTGGAATGGCTGTCCATGAATTAACAAATTCATGTCACTTCACAGACAGCACTGCCACTACTTTTTATGTAGATGAACCTGGAGCATTCTGTGGGCTTGAGAATAATGTATGTATCACTTATCACAATTGATGTTTTGGGCCGTCTTACAAAAGTGTTGAAACTCCCATACTGAAAAGCTGTATCTTCAAATACAGATAAATATCTTTCTCTGTGGTGCTTGTGACCTAGGGATTGAAAATCAGCTTTGAATCATAAAAAGGAGAGAAGCTTACAGCTTGCAAGTGAAAAAACAATCTTGGTATTACCATGTATATATATACTGGTTTCTAAACAGCAAAGATCCTACATCTTTTTGTATGCTGAAAAAAATGGTACTTATGAAAATCAATGTCATAACAAAATTATTCAAGAAAATAAGCTGTAGAGGATTATGTTGCATGATTGAAGTGTTTTTAGACTCTTGTTTCATGATGCTATGAAGTGAGGAATTGTGGAGTTTTTGGTGCTGAGGATTGGAGAGAAAGACTGCTTCCTAAATAAATCTGTGCATTGTCCTTTTGCAATTCTTCCCCCAGAGAAGCATGCCATCGAGATATTGTGAATTTGCAAGTGGAGATGATCAAACAATTCCATATGCAGTTGGTATGTACAAAGACCATGATGGGAAATACATTCAGTTTTCCATTTTGGTAATACAAAGGCATGCCATCTTCTCTCAAAACTGAAAATCTATTTTGCTTATTGAGACCAAAAAAGTGAGGATTTGATGTGAAGGAGGGGGAAAGTATGAATGGGAATCTGTTAACTTGTTTTATGCTTGCTAAATAAAGGGAACATATGCATTGGCTAAGTATGAATTCCATACTTCAAGAGTTATAAAAAAAGCAAAAGGGAAACAAATTCAGCTGTCCTTTGGAAAGAGCCAAGGGCTGAGGTAAGGAGGAGATAGATGGAATTCAAATAGAAAGCTTTACTTGTAGGTACTGTATACATACCGAACTGTTCTGTATTCTTTAGCTTCACCTTTTTATGAATCTTTGTTCTTTTGATCTGCATTAAAAAGACCTTGTCTGGGTACTGAGTATTTTAATGGAATCTGAATTATTAGATTCTCTTCCTGAAGGTCTGCAAAATATCCTTTGATAAAATATTCACTAATGTATTAATGATCAAAATACTGTCAGCATAAAAACCCCCTTACTTTTCTTATCAAAAGTTTTTAAAACCAGAATTATCTACATTATTTAATTTTCAAAAGAGATATGAAAATGGATAGGATAAAACTGGAATTGTTAACTTTATTACTACTGACTGGGACTTTTTTCTTTTCTCTAGAATGAAATGCACGCTTTACTTGAAAGGTACTCTGTAAATGAAAGCTTAGTAGCTGAGATTGAGAGACTACGAGAGGAAAACAAAAGACTGAGGACTCACTTCTGATTCATATTGCTAATTTTATTAGCATGAACTCACTACAGGTGGTGTGTTGCTTATGACAGATCGTCCATCATCACTGAAGTATTGTTTCAAGACCTGCTATTATTTTGAACATGAATCTGTTCTTCTAACTAATTGGTGTAAGATACTATATGTAATTATAAAATTTGTAACAGATAGACACTGTATAAAGAACATTTGCATACTCATGCTAACCACCTTGAAATACAGCCTTCTAACAGAAAAACTGAAAGGACAAGTATGTTATCTGAGTTTTAGCAATATGTGAAGTGCCTTTTCATAAACAAAATCAAACCAGGACAGATCTCTTTTCTGTAAGAACATTTTTATATACTTACTTTTCTATCTGCTTTTTTATTCTACTGCTGTCAGAAACAATCACTGCAGCTTGCCTTTCGGATACTTCTCTTTATGCAAAAGAGGAGAGAAAGCTCCTCTTTTGCTCCACATGGAGCCTTGTTTACAAGGAGCTGGAAAGTAGTCAAATTTATTCAACTGGCAACTCTTCTGTCCTGAGTTGAGAGCTTGAAAATATTCTCAGATTTGGTGCCACGATCTTCCTTATTGAATTTGTAAGTCTGAAATTTATGTTTGTCTGCTGTAAACTTTGTTGTTGCAAATGCTACTTCAACTGCGCAAGTTTGGTTTTTTTTTTTACTACTTTACTTATGAAATAGAATTCTTTTTATTTACATGTATTTGAATATTTTCATAGCTTGTCCAATTCGAATTCAGCTTTAGACTTCAAAATGTAAGTATGCACAGCCATTAATAATACGGCAATGTGTAAACAAGGTCTTTCCAGTCTTTGACTCGGGCATCTTGTGCCTACCCTCCCCTCCCTATTTGTAGTGAACAACACTTAATATTGAGCAGTTGTGTTGTAGTTTTGAATCTTCTTGACTTAGCATTATTGTAGCCTTTTTAAGATAGCTGCATACCAAATTTAACTATTATCTTGTATGGTTAACATAACAAACATGAAACGCAGATGATTACTTCAGTAGCATAATAGTATCATACTGGTGTGTAAACATTTCTGAAATGAGACTCAGTATGAAGTCCTGACTGTTGAAGTATGTGGGATGTTTGGCTTGGCCTTTATTTGTGCCAAGAAGATGAAATTAAAACTTCAATATTAAATTACTTTAAAATGAAGTGAAAATTTTAAAATAAATTAAAATATTCTCTGAAAGATTTCTCCTACAAGTGCTTCTTGCTATTTAAATTGTTTGGGAGGATTTTTAATTTTCCCTCTAATATCTGGTTGTTTCTTTTCACAAATTGAAAACTCAAAGAAGGAAAGTCTGAAGAACACAAGAAGTTAATTAGTTACAACATCTAGTGTTTAAATCCATGATAACACTCTTCTACTAAATGAGTAGATAACGAAAGCCATAATATATAGTGTAACTTATTTTTGTATGTTGGAAAACTAAAAAAAAACCCAAACCTATCTATAACTTTCCCTTAACTTTTACTTTAAAAAGAGAATTCCTTTTTTTTAATGTCAGTTAATGACAAATACAATCTTCTGGCAAAATGCAGGTGTTCAAGTAGCCTTTAATGTCAGAGACATGACTTTAAATGTCTGTAGTTCTACTGCTTTTATAAGCTTTTGAAGATATTTCTATATCACGTATAACGTCATAGTGAAAGGAAACAAAGATAGTTGGGGTGTTTTTACTAACTTAACACACAGTGTAGAGAATTAAGTTAATAGGATGTGTAAACTTGACACATAGACCAAACAGTTTGTGAAGACAGTAGTAGTTGAAGGTAGCAAAAATATCTTTTGCATTCTTCGACATGCTTTCCAGTGTTAAAAGAAGTAACCTTGCATATGTGCGTCTCTTGATTTGTTCCCCAAGTGCTCTTGCTAGTGTACCCAGATGACAGCAGGGAATTAGACAAATCTTGGGTATTTTGCTTGTAGATTATTTGTTTTCTTGACTCAGAACTCTATAATCTTTTTTCTTAATTCCCAAATGAAGGTGATTATAGCAAGAGTGACTAAAAGGAGGTATTTTTGCCTTTTAAAAAAGATTTTTAGGGCTTTTTTCCATATCTCAGGATTACTATAGCACAAGTGGCTACACATGGTGTGTGGAGACCCAATATGCCTATCACTATAGGGGTATGTTTTTGCCTTGTACATGATCTGATTTGTATGTTAAAATAAAGCTTGTTTTAACCTTTTTGAAGAAAAAACAAGCTGTGTTGACTTGCTTATTAAAGAGAATAATATGTGTTATAATTGTTATGCCTCAGCAGGTGCAGTCTGTCTAAAATTCTTGAGTAATCTCTCTTCTGCCTCTGTGGGTTCATGTAGACCATCAGATCATTTTCACAGAAATGTTCACAATACCTCGTGCTTTTGGAGTAAAGGACAGATGTAGAGTTTCTTCTTCCAACCTGAAAACTGTTAAGAGTCATAACAGAGAGATCAAGTTCTCAGCCAAAAATAATGTTCAAGCAGATGTTTGGGCAGGGAGAATAATCTTGTCTCCTAAGCTCCAGGTGAGTTGGAAATCCTGCGTCTTCCTCATGTTTAACTTATAGATGTTTCATTTTTTAGTTTCCTTCTCTTGTCCACATACTGACTTTGTGATGAGAGGTTTATTTGCAGTTTCAAGGTATGTAGGGTTTGAAAACTGATTTTGACTAATTGATTTATTCTTATAAAAATGCAAGATGCCAGCATGTCCTTACTTTGTGGCAAAAGTCCACCAGTGCCTGATATGCACGCCATACTGTTCATAAGCACCATGAGGATGAATCTGGAAGTTGCTCACTGCTTCTCCTATACGAGGAACACAGCATACTGAAAGAAGGAACATGCTTTACAGACTGCATTGCCAAACTGTACAGTTCCTTACTAGGAGATACCCTAGATACTTAAACTGAAAATACAAAATGGTTGCAGATTATTTGTATATAACGGTAACAGATCTGATGCTGTTGAATGTTTAAGACTGACAGGTGCTGTGTCTGTGCTTGCCCACCAGTGCACTTGTGTCTGTGTGGTCATTATTGGTGCGTGTCAAGAGCTGTGCCTTCTGGTTTGGCTGAGTACAGCCATTTTCATGTAACTTGTGGTGCATCTGGGAGACGCTGATTAACAAATTCTCAAAGAACAAACAAGAAAAAAATCTCATACTCTCCTTAAGCTTCCTGTGCCAGGCACTGGCAAAGATAAGGTATGAGGCTAGAGCAACAAGAATAAAAAATTCTAAAGTGTTTTCAAGATAACTGTGAAATTAGCTGTGAGTCTGAATGTCTCTGTAGCCAAGGAAGTACAGACAGTACCTGCGCACTTCATATTTGTCTCTGGCCCAACCGTGGTACAAGGAAACTTAACAGTGGAATTATACTCGATGATTTCAAAAGTCATTGAAACCACATCCTTTTTAGCTAATTTTGGCAGTCCAAGCAGTGATACATTTGTGGGACAAAGACCCACAATCCTTCTGATGTGGACAATGATCTGCCACATCTAAGTGTGCTGACTGCATAAGTTGCCAATAACACTTTTTGCTAAAGAGCCACTTTTACTAAAACATCTCATATGAGTTGTTTTCATTTCTTTGTGTGGAAAGCTACTCTAGCTAGAATGCATATCTAATGTTTTCAAAATAAACAGGGAAATGTTGGGGGCAGTTCATATAATAAACTGTGGATTTTTAAGAGTATCTTTATGAGATGGCGATAATGACACAAGAAGAAATATTCTTGGTCCAGAAGGCACCTAAACTTTGAGAGCAAGCTTAGAAACCTCTACTAAAATCTCTAGAAAGTTCCAGGTTTCTCTCTTTTCACCTGGATATAGACAATGTCTGACTAAAAGTGGAGGAAAGAGAAGTGTAGACTGCTGATATTTATTCCTTAGCCTCATTGGTACTTAAAACATTCAGACCTAAACTCAAGTAGAAAGCATCGTTCTCTCTGCTGGACAAACTGTATCATGACTGAAAGTGTTTGGTAGAGCAGTAACTGCCATGTTTATTTTAGACTATGCCCATTTTGAACCAGTTCTGGTCTCCAAATGCTGGTGCAATATGAACAGTAATGCACATATTTTCTGATGCTGAACTGTTAGAATTTTGTGAGTGTCTGGCTTGGAGCTCTGAAATTGGCTGATGAATGTCCTAAGCCATCCACTCTCCATCATGTACTACAGGAGTTCTCTGAAACAACTGCCCAGCTCTGTACTGCCTGCTTTCCCATGTAGCCACTGGCCTAGCTGTAGCAGCAACTGACTTTGGAAGGAGTTTAAAACTATCATTTTATCTCTGGGGAGGTCATTATACCTCTAAGGATCATGTGAGATCTGTTCTAGCAGTAGAAACTTCTGTTGTTCTTGTTAGCAGAATGTTTTTCTCCTTTAGTTCTAACATGTATGAGTTGCACTACAAATGCTCGTGCCTTGGGCTCTCTCTCTCCTGAATTCACCATTTGTCCTCTCATTCTAGCTAAAAATAGCAAGGCACGTGTAATTGAAAGTTATTGTGGTTCCTTTCCAATTTCTTACACTACAAAGTTCTGTCTCTATATGGAAATCACTGAGAGACAATGTTTTTTCAGCCTATTATTTTGCAAGAATGGTAATTCTGATTTATTCTTTTTATCCCTAGTTGTCATCTAAGTAATGGAGAAGGAAAGAAATTACACAGTGAAAAGGACACATGAGAAAAGAACACAATTTCCTATACAGGTTATTTACATACAAGTGCCTTTCCTTGTTATAAAAACACATATTAACTAACACAGGACAGAAGTGTTTCAGAATTAATTTTAAAAAATTAGTACTATAAATAAATACTAGTGCTCAGTTGCATTACTATAACACTACTTACCAGAATGACTGAATACCCAGAGGTGTCCAGCTGGGGATATTTTTTATAATTATCAAGTAGCAGAGAGTGAACTGGGTTTTCTGAATACCAATTCTTCATATTTTCATAAGGTCTTAGATTGGCCAATCAAAAATTAGGGGAACAAACCCAATTAATCATTTTTTGAAAGCTTTGGGCTAAGTAGAGGGAATTGTCCCCCTAATTTCATAGCATCTAAACTCAAGCAGTTCTGGGTTTGTGCTGTTCGAGTTCTCATCACTGAACTTCCTTACGAGTCAAAATACTGATGCAATTTGTTATCCAAGTCCACTTCAACAAACAGAACAGTGCTAGATCTCTGTAGCGCTTTAAAGAGTCAGAGCACTTTGGTCTGCGCTCAAGTTTTAAATTTCCAACATTACACAAGTGTCTGCAGATTTGTCCTCTGGTTATTTTATTACTGAAATACATCCTCTTGACAAGAGAAGTCAGCAAATTAAGGCAAGCTTAAATTAAACAGACCCTATGTCATCATACCACAATACCCAAAATTCTTTCCATGACACATTTGCCTTAAAGAAATTGCATGTGGTGCTGAAGGTCACACTCCCACTCTTTCCCAGAGAGTGGGGAAAAAACGTCACTGCAGTGTGTCCAAAATATTTGTCCCTTGAGTCCTATCAGCTCCTCCAGCTTTGAGAAAGCTGTTGACTCCCTGCCTCTCAGCAACAGCAGAAGGAATTACAAGTCTTCTTCACCTTGGAGACATTTGGCCCTGCTCATAGAGCCCCTCTCCAGGCAGGTGCCTGGCACTGTCTCATTCTGCCAGAGCCTGTACCCTGCTGCAGGGTGTCCTTCCACAGGGATGTGCTCCACCAGAGGCAGGTCACACCGGTTAATCGAGACTGACTTCACATGGGTAGGGCTCACGAATATCTACATAAATGCCATTGCTTGTTTCCATGGTAACTTTGATGCTTCAAAATGGAAAAGACTAAAAAGCCAGGAACAACAGGAGAAATGCAGGGAGCTTATAGCACTTCAGTCACATGTGTTTGAGTTGCCCTGTGCTATTCTGAAGTGACAAAAACCCCAGCTGTGACAGACCACAATACTATGATGATACTCCAACAATGATACTACAATTTCTGTGTTTACCCATCCCATAGTTGATTTTGCTATTTATTTTGTTTAGTTTTGGGGTTTTTTTAAAGGTTTCTTTCTACACCAGGTATTAGGCAAACAACAGGAGCATCGGTGTGACTGCTAGGTGTTGCCACCTCTAAGAAAAGTACAGAGGTCAGTGGTATGAATGCTTTGAAAGCTATGCCATGCTTTTTAGAAATACAGGGATTTGTGTATAAACCCACATGGGAGTACCATTGGGACCGAACAAGATAAGCATTGCTCTATCTTTTAAAAAATGTTTATCTTCTTAAAGTTGAAATGCACTTCGGTTTCATTTAGTTAATTGACAGTACTTAATTGCTGCTGACCTCTCACACATTCAATGCCAAGTCATGAAGCATGTGTATTTATTTTGCTGTTGAAAGCGTTTGACTTTTGTTTCTGCCTTATTTAAGTGGCAGTTGTGTGGCAAACTTCATGAGAAGAGTAGTCTTGTACTGAGCTAGGGAATTGGTAGCTTGTCAGTATTTCATTCTCAACAATGACCAAGGCTTTTACACTTGCAGAAATGACAAGTCTAGTTACCACCTAATAATCATCTTTGTCAAGAGGTCTCAGGGTAAGGTAAAATGTTAAGGAAACTTCCCTGTCCGATCATCCAGGAGCCACACTGGCAGTCACACTCGCACCACCTGAGCTGAGACCGAAGCCCCTTGGCAGCTACACACCCAACACTCACACAGTCAGACCAGGTTTTCTTACCGGCTTGATCCCAGGTTTCCCGTAGCAGAGTCTCAGACGTCCCGATCCTTAAAATAATTTAATTGTGGTGCAATAACTAAATAACAAAATAACAGCTCGAGCTGGTTTCTCCGAGGAGGGACTGCGAACAAAGGAAACCCTGGACTTTTATCCCCTTACAGTCTAAGCGGGCAAAGTCTGGGAGTCCTTGACTCCTGCCGTGTCTCTGAGTGTCCGGTCCCCTGGCCGGCAGCACGGTCCCCGGGCCCTTTGTTATGCAAAGGGTCGGCAGGTCACGGCCCCTTGCCTGTGGCTCTCGCCACCCAGAACTCAACCTGCAGCTCCCACTGCAGCTGCACACAGAGCTACCTGCACTGAATGTATTCCTCAACAGTAAAGAAACTAAAATATTTCACATCTAGTCCTTAGATTTCACCGATGATTTACTCTGCTTGTCACTTTTGCCTTCCATCAGTTTAATCTCTGCATACATAGTACCAGAGTTATTAGGGAGAGTATTGAGCAGGACCATGGAGATTTGTCTTTCTTAGGGAGTTGATTACAATGCTGTCAATCAGTTTAGCAGTGTCCTTTTTGCACAGAGTATGACTACTGGGGAGAGTCCACCTCTCAGATCGCTGTGTTGTTTTTGTATTTTGTCCTCCTTTCCCAGGAACTGACATAGAGCTTGAGAAAGCCTACTACTTGTTGATCATAAATAGCATCTTTAGGAAGGAGGGAGAAGGAGAGACAGACCTAATGATGACTGAACAATTAACCTGGTTCACATGTTAATCTCCCTTGAAGATGGGGACTTAAAGCTGATCTACAATTGAAGGGAAAACCTTAGATGCTAGTGCAACTGCTCCTCAAAATCGACATGCTTAAAAAAAATAAATCCTTCTAATATCTTCCTTACACAGCAGATCAGCTGTTTCATGTTTTTTTTTCTACACTGAAGCTGCTCTTTTAGTAAATTACTAGGTGGTAGCCTAACCTAAGGACCACAAGGCTCAGCTAATAGAAGCCAGCTCCAGCTGCAGAGGAAAAGATGAAGACGTTTCTTGCCACTGTTGCTGTGTGTTAAGAGCATCTAAGAATGAAAGCAACTCTCAAGGATTTACAGCCCTTGCCACACACTGAGTCACAGCACTGAGGATTCAATAACAGGAGCCCTCCAGGTCCTTGAAATGCTTCTTTCAATGAGCATCCACTCCATCACACCAAGGCTGAACGTAAACAAACTTTTCTATCCATATACTTATCTCGGCCACATATTGGGTTTTCCTGATAATGCCTTGGCTTCTCTGGAGGAGAAAGCAGTACAGCTACTCCTTCTGCTATTTCAGCATCAGGGATCAAATTAACGTCCCCGAGGGTGGGATATGTTAAATGATCAGACTTTAGAGAGCTCGTCTGAGGGCTTTTTTAAAAACATGACAATAAATTGGTACCTGTGGGGTTGTGAAATGAACACTGACATGGAAGAGGTGGAGGGAAGGATGGAGCTAAGGGGCAATGAGTGGGACCTTGCTCAGCTTGAGGGGCATGAGACAGTCGCCGTGGGGGCGGCAGCAGACCCGCTGCTCTGTGCCCGCAGCCCACGTGTTCGGACGGGCGAGATCTCCTTTCCCCGCCGCGCAGCTCCCCAGGTCGCTCGGGCACAGCCTTTTCCCCGCGGCCGCCGTTCCCGCTGCAGGGCCGCCCGCGGGCAGGCGATGGGGGGCCGGGAGGGCGGTGGCCCCAAGAGGAGCGCCGCTGCTGCCCGCCTCACCCGCTGCTGTGCCCTGCGGGCCGGGAGCGGAGGTGCGGTACCGGTGGGCGCCTGTTCCGTAGAGGTTCTGCCCGTGACTGCTGAAAAAGCTCCCGTGGGTCCCTAGCGCCGCGCTTTATCCCGCGGTTATACCTTCCTATTAGACCCGCCCTGGTGTAATCTCCGTGTGCCGGCCCCGCCGCGGTGTTCGCCCCCGCAGTACCTCCCGGCCCCCGCAGAGGGCAGGGCCGCCCTGCGCTGGATGCGGACTCGGCGCCCCCTCCCCGCTCCACGCCGGGCTCGTGGGTGAATCCCGGCCCCAAACCGGGCTGCGACTGCGGGGGAGCGGCTGTGCCGAGCTGAGAGCCGGGCGGGGCAGGCGTGGCGGGGGCGGCCGCAGCCGGTAAGTTACCCATCAGCGAGCGCCGTGACCACCGCGGCCGAAACGGGCTTCCTTCTGCCCGTGCCCATCCTCCTGAGATGGACGCGGCACGGCAGTGGTTTGGTGTAGCAGGTTAGGTCCGGTTTGAAGAAGCCTCTTAAATATACGCTGAAGAGATGCAAAGTGATTTAAATTTCATTTTAGAGCTACATGAAAGCAATATGCCCTTAATGATTTTTCTTAATTGATTATTGTTCTTGGTAATTAAGGTATGACATATTCACCAGGACTTACATTACTTTCTAGGGATAGAAGGGAGAGTGAAAGAAGAAATAGGATGCTACCAGATGGCCTCTTTTGCATTGGCCCATTTCCTTCCACTGTGAAAAAAGTAAACTTCCTAAAGCTAAGAGCAAGGAGAAAAGTAGTTTAAACTATTTTAGTCAGTATTTATAATCTCTTTCATAAAGGACTAGACCTTCTTTAATTCAGTGTTGTTGTAATTCTGTACCTCTAATAGTAGAGGAAGACTGCATATGACCCTATAGTCAAAGGTCCAAGTGCTTTTTGACGTTTTGGGGTGCCCTGCTGCACCTCTTGGCTGCAAGGAAAGATTATGTAGTGGAGCTCAAGACAGCCAAACAGAAGGATACTCAGTATTTCTGTTTCAATTCAGGTAGAGCAGGGACTAGAGGTAAAATTCTCCTCATTCATGGTAAGTGTCCTATGAACATTTCATCTTTTAGTTAGCTTTTACTAATCACCAAATTCACTCTCATTTGCCAGAAAAGTTATCTTAAATTTTGAAATAGTCACCTTAACACAAGGTCTGACAGCTGTTGGAGAACAGCCATCCTTGCTACTGTCTCATCTGTGTGAGATAACTAAGAGAAAGTGCCAGACATGACTCCAGGGTGGCTAGGCTGCATACAGTCTCATCTTCCTGTTCCATTTGACATGGGTTTTGGAGGAATTTTAAGATACCGTCCCTCAACTCCAAAACCTTATGCACAGAACCAGTGCTCTCTTGATGGTCACCTTACATATATATATATATATATATATACACAGAGAGAGAGAGAGAGAGAGAGAGAGTCTTCATGTTGGTTCTGGTCCTGTGAATGACCCTGGTCATGGGACAATCTTATTTAGTGCCTTCCAGAGCCTGGATAGAAACTATGGCATAAGGTTACTCAGTGTTGTCAGGATTTTAGTGGTTCTTCATGTACCTTGCAGTAGAGAATGTGGGTCCTCCAGGTGCTTACAGGGGCCAGGTGGAAACTTTAGCATTTGGCTTTTATACTTAGATGCTTAAAGGGACATTTTAGCATGGATTCATACACTTGTTTTCACTTTTTGGAAATTCAGGTCAGGCTATTCTTTATGGATTAAAGGAGTTAGCAATGTGATAGGAAAAAAAATACCAAGAATAAGGCCAGATGACCTTAAAGCTAATTCAACAGGGTGAGGAATTGTGATCAGAATTGTTATTTGTGGCCACTGTGTAAGGTGTTGATTGGGTTCTGAGCTACTTTGACTATCGTGTTTGTATCTCTAACAATAAGAAAATTTCCTATCAGCCTCTGGTCAGTTGGATAGGAAATAAGAACTAAAGGCAACAATGAGGTTTTAAAGCCTCTGTCTCGCTGGTTTCCACTCTTTTAGGCTTCAGTGCACAGCAGAGCATGCCTCAGAGACACCTTTTTCTTCCTTTGTAGCCATTTCAACTTGACAAGAGTTCTGAGACTGTGTTTATGTGTGAAAGGGATGTAGTTCAGGAAGAAGAAGAATTTTTTGTTAATTTCTGTGGATTCTTTTATCACATTTCTTAGGATTGAGTTACATGGCTTTGTTTTAGCTTTAGTCTTATGTATTAGTTGTTTAATGAAGACGTTTGCTCAGAGTTTTAAATGGACTTGCAGCAAGAAGCTGATCAAGTTTGTCTGAGAGAATGGTTTTTTCCTGTTGTGCCATTGAGGACACTGCCTTCTCCTGGGGTAATCTATTAGTTTTGGTAGCATACAACTCTGGTCCTAGGGTAAAAAAAGTTCTCAGTAGGTGGTATAGGCACTACAGATGTCTTTGTTCCTCAGTTTTTCATTGAGAGAGATACTTCAAACTAAATGTTATGTTCAGTGCAGAGCTGAGAGGTGGAGCAGAGAGCAGCATCCCTGGGTAACATCTTCAGTAATGAGCCTTCAGGTTGCTGTCCTATAATAGCACTCTGGGTAGGAGAAGGTGTTTGGAGATGTGTTACACCTATGATGCCACCACAGGCGCAACAAGGAGACTTTTGGTGGTTGGTGCTTCTAGTTTCTATGGAAGAGGCCAGGAGAAGTATGTGTGGGTGTATGTCATCCATCTGCAGAAGGGTTCACTGGTTGGAGATCTGGTGATGCATGCTTTCTCACATGCTGTGCCTGGAGGGGGACCTTGGACACTGAATGTATCATTTAAGACTTTATTTGGCTGTCTTCCTAGTGGGTCTGGCTTAAAAATGTCCCTGGCATTTGGAGAAGAGAATGGATGCTGAACTTGTCTGGCTAGCCTTGCTGGGTCCCCTCTCCACCCAGTGAAGACACCACTTCTGCGAGGGCACATAGGAGCGTAAGTCCCTGGGGAAACATTTCCCTCCATTGAAGGTATGACTAGAAGCCCAAGTAGATAATTTAAGAGCTCAACGTTGGGTAGTATGTGTACATCCTGCCCTTCATCAGTCTGCAGGCATGTCCAGGTTCACTTCAGCTTTGCTGCCTGTGCTGAACATTGCTGTTGAGTACTGTGCTTAAAGGAGTGAGGACAAGGAAGAGCAAGGTGCTTGTGAAGTCATGCAGTCATTTTCACATGACTGAAACACCTTTTCCTCCCTTTTTCTTATTTTTCCCTAGAGTCTGTGGACTGTTTTTATTTTTCACTTCTTTACTAATGGTAATGACCATTGGCATTTACATTGGAAACAAGGGAACACCCACATTTTGGGGGTATGACATTAAGCAAAAGCAATGGTTCAGGGTTCAAAGAATTTAATAATGTTAGTTAAAGCAGTGTCTGCATAGTTCTTTATGAGCTATTTTAAATATTTATTTTTAAAACATTTTTCTTCATTCTAGCTACTTTATGATGGCTTTTATTTATTCTTCATCTATCACTGCAGTGATGTTGTGCTTCTGCTTTTATTATTAGAAAATGTAGTAGAGTGCTATTCTGTTTACTTGGAGAAAAGCAGTATATTCCTGACAAATAGGCTGAAATAAAGCAATAAAGAACAGCATCACAAATCTGCATAAAAGCGAAGTTTGCCAAGTTGGGAAAGAGGTACTTCTACTTTACTCCATGTTTCTGAAATGTTAGGGTTAAGTCCTGGCTTAAGCACTGTAGTTTGGATTGATACTCTGTTTCTGATATTAGCTTGGATCTGGTGCCTGAGGAAGGTGTGCAATATGGTGTGGTGAGTAATTACTGAATAACAAGCTCAGAAAGAAGGTTTTCCTTGGGTCTGTTGGACAAAGATCTGCTTTTTTTCCCTTCTTTTTTTCTTTTTCTACTTTAATGCAGTGTAATGGGGAATATTTCACATTCAATGTACATGACTTTCTCCTGTGGTCTGTAGGAACATCATGTTTTGTGCCAATTAATTTGGAGTTCAGTGGTTTTGTTTTTCCTTAAAACAAGATCTTCTCAGTTTATAGTAGTTTCATTGTGTACATTTTATGTTAAAACAGTAGAGTAGCACCTTCTTTGTCTTCTGTGTAGCTTTTCTTAATGGGTATTTCTAGTGTCTACCCTCTTATTTTTTTCTGTTCATTTTGGTCTTTGGTTGCCATGTAATGGGGGAACAAGCTTAAAAAGGTTTCAAGAGACTATTTCTTAATGTGAAGACTCTCTAGGGCTGTTGGAAATAACTAACAATTAATGCAAGTACTGTTCTAATGCTCATTTGGAGTTGAGTCACACTGATGCTTGTAGCATGAATTTGTAGTACAGGGAAAACAAGCACCGTGTGCTCGGCACTATACAGCTTCAGATCTGAAGAACCATAAGGGAGATCTTGAGTGGGTGAAGCCCGGGAGGAGGTAGTAAATAAAACAAGACTGGATGCTAATGGGTGTTTGGTATGAGAGAATTAAGCTGAGTAATCTGAGGAGGTGTTGAAGCAGAGGAAAACAAAAACAAAGTCAAATGTCTGCTTGAGACCATATGTGAAGGTTGATGGTTATTTGGTTTGAAATGTATTGGGAAAGCAAGCAGACATTAACTTGTGGTTTTAGCTGAAAATAAAGCATCTAAAATGTGGCTAAGGCAGGGCAGAATAATGAACCTCTAATTTTATTGAGCTGCATGAGTTGGATAAACAACTTGTAAATAAATTTGAAACAAATATTATCCCATTTTAAGGAACAGTAGCTTTTAAAAGTGAAACTTATGATGTTCACTGTGTTTCTTGATTGCTTGGCTGAAGATGAATGGCTGGATTTTAATATCTTTATTAATGATCTGAATGAGAGCATTGAGAGCACCTTCAGCAAATTTGCAAATGACACCAAGTTGGGGGGGAGTGTCAATCTGCTGGAGGGTAGGAGGGCTCTGCAAAGGACCCTGGACAGGCTGGATAAATGGACTGAATCCAATGGTATGATGTTTAACAAGGCCAATTGCCGGATCCTGCGCTTTGGCCACAACAACCCCCTGGAGCGCTACAGGCTGGGGACAGAGTGGCTGGAGGGCAGCCAGGCAGAAAGGGAAGCTGAACATGAGCCATCAGTGTGCCCAGGTGGCCAAGAAGGCCAATGGCATCCTGGCCTGGATCAGGAATAGCGTGGCCAGCAGGATCAGGGCAGTGATTCTGCCCCTGTACTCAGCACTGGTGAAGCCACACCTGCAGTACTGTGTCCAGCTCTGGGCCCCTCAGTTTAGGAAGGACACTGAGGTGCTGGAGCAGGTCCAAAGAAGGGCAACAAGGCTGGTGAAGGGACTGGAGTGCAGGCCCTATGAGGAGAGGCTGAGGGAGCTGGGGCTGTTTAGCCTGGAGAAGAGGAGGCTCAGGGGAGACCTCATCACTCTCTACAACTCCCTGACAGGAGGTTGTAGCCAGATGGGCATTGATCTCTTCTCCCAGGCAACCAGCAGCAGGACAAGAGGGCATGGTCTTAAGCTCTGCCAGGGGAGGTTTAGGTTAGACATTAGAAAGAAATTCTTTACAGAGAGAGTGATCAGACATTGGAATGGGCTCCCCAGGGAGGTGGTGGAGTCACAGTCTCTGGAGGTATTTAAGAAAAGACTGCATGTGGCACTTAGTGCCATGGTCCGGTTGACAGGGTGGTGTTGGGTCATGGGTTGGACTCGATGATCTCAGAGGTCTTTTCCAACCTGGTTGATTCAATGATTCTGTGACTTTGCTTTCTGAGATTGTAAAGCTGCATTATGTGAAGAGGTGGTTATCCTGAAACTGGAGGAAAGACATAACCAACGAGTACAGAGCGTAGGAATTTCATACTCTGGGAATAAACATGACAATGGAAAGACGCAGGAAACTTCTTTAACTTCTAGACAGTAGTGTTTACTTACAGGGAGGAAGTATAGACTCATTGCTACAACAGTGAGAAACTATGAAAACCACCAAAGCTGAGATAGAAAACCTGTGATTAATTTTATCTTAATAGGCATGTGGTGATCCACACAAAGTGCCAGAGATTTTTCCTTTCAAAAGAAATGTTACTTGAGTACTTTCTAAGTAATAAAGCTGAAATTATTAGTAACAGAGCTCAGCTGAATTAGATGGATCTATACCAGCAGAGGATTTGCTTAAGTTTCCTGTTCTGTATTAATTAGAACAACTGGGAAACTGTTATTTTCATGTTGTAATTCACTGGTTGTTTTAAGAGCTCATTCGCAAACAACGTGCTAATTGGCCTGAAATAGTGCAGTGAATGTGGTGCCCCCTTGTGATTTGAAGCTGGGGATGATCTATTTATTAGTGGTTTCAAAAATTAAACCTCTCATGCATGTTTTAACTGTGCTTCTGTTAGGACTGAGTGAATAAATGCATGATATTTTGAAACACGGTGTTCAGAGAGATTGCTCTACGTTATGTGATTGCTGGGCAAATTAGACTTGCAGTGAAGATTTCCTTGCAGCTCCTGAGCTGAAGTTTTTGGCACACCAGCAGAGAGTTGCAAAGATGCAATAGAAGATAGGACATATATCCTGGTCTAATTTTGCAGTAAACTAGAAACAATTTAGCAACTTCTAATGGAAAAGCAAGATGGATACTTAGAGGAGTGCAGCATATAAACACGTACCTGAAACTTATGAATTGAGTTACATTTCACATAATTTTTCTGTATGTTCTGTGCTAAGATGCTATACTTTTATATTGACAGTGCTTCACTGCATTGTAGAGTTTTAAAAGAGGAGCTGGAAAGAGTTTTGACTTTTTATAGCTTAGTAAAGGATGATGAACACTTCAACAGTTTTGAATTTAGATTGACAGTTTTTAACTAGATGTTCCTGAGAAGCTCATCAGGGACACAAAATTGATTAAGACCTTCCTCCCTCCTCTCCTGTCCCCCTCCCCTATTTAGGTTTCGGAATCAACTGGATTAGCTGAACGACTCTGTTTTTAATTTTTCAGATTTGCTCAGGCTGTCTCCAGAGTAAGGAAGATGATATTGCATTGGATTTCATTTGGTCCATGTCAATGATTTCATGACTGTGAGAATGGAGAATGTGTTTTGTTCTTAAATTAAAGCTTATGTTTTTGGTATGGTGAGGTCCCACACTCAAGGAGCAATTTCTACAGTGAGTGAACACCTACTGCGTGGTTGTGTGCCAAGATCAATGGTTGCATTCCTGCTGCTGAAACTTTCCTGCCTTGGGACTCGTCATCTCTGGGCTGACTCTAGCGTGAGAGACATTGAAGGTGGATAGTTAGATGTTTTGCTGATGAATTATGATTCAATTATATAATTTAACTATAATATCTGCTAATGGGAATGAAGTGCAGAGTAAAAGAGACATTGTAGGCCAGTATCTGTGAAATGTGAATTAATTCATACGATATAGAGAACATTGGAGACTTCTGCAGTAGTTTTGTGAGTGTTATATGTGCCTCATTTTAATTGCTTGATGTTATTCTGCCAAGCTGCATGAAATTAAATAAAAGGAAACTTACAATGGAACAAACAGGAAATGAAATAATAAGTGGAGTAAGATGTCTCTGGAGAGAATTGCAAGGGATTTGCAGTAATATTTGAGAAGTTATTAGATGTGAGAATCCCACCTGTGTGCTCCAGCAGCCTTGTTTTTCTCACACTCATATAAAACTGCACTACGCAGAGGAGTGAAGGTGAGAAAGGATGCATGCATGAGCAACAGGGGCTGGATGCAGAGGCATTTGGAATGGGATACAGAAGGAATGTTGTATTATACTTCTTCTTTCCCTCTATCTGTACCTTTCACCATGGCAAGTTTGGATTGGATGGGACATAACCACAACAAATGAAGAAACAATAATTTGTGAATATTTGCATCAATGAAGTCTGGTTCCCTGTAGTGTTGTTCACTCTTCACCTATCCACTCAAGTTGAAATCCAGCATCCCCAAATCCCCAGTGGGGGATGATGTCCCATCAGTACCTCTCATTTTTATTTGGTTGCTCACCATTACTTGCAGCCTCCCCATGCACCCCTGAAACCAGTGTGCAGTATTCCAGCTCTTCCCCATTGCATTCTTTGAGCTTTGTGCTGTAGATGTTGAAACTGTCAGGCTCAGAATTTACTAGAGGAGCACTGTCAGACTGCATGGTAGCTTTTTCAGCCATCTTACATTAATTTGGGAGGAAGACAGTTTTGGCTAACTTGGTACATTGTGGATAAGCTCCTCTTTCTGTGCAATCAACAGCAGCAACAAAGACTTGTCTGGTTCCCTCTCTGTACAGTGCAGGTGTTGCTGTCAATGTTAGGATTTGTTAAGCTGTTTCCTCTAGTGCTTCTTTACCTCTAGCCTTGCCATCAAAAATGGAAGCACTTGCATAGGCTGGTTATCATTATATTTACTGTTAAACTGCCTAACCCTGGTCAAATGAGAGAAATTTGTCCCTTCATAAATGGACATAATCTGGAATGGCTTGCCTTGGTCCTTCTCTAATGTATAGGCCTTACAGTGCTGCAGTCTGTTCAGCATGCTATGGTGACTTGAAGTATACAGAGAGAACCAGTCTGCTGTTTACCAGACCGGCATATACTGTTAGTCAGTTTTGTAAACAGTGTGTTCAGATCTTAGTCAATGTGCTTTTTTTTTCTTTTTTTTTTTTTTCCCCTGCTTAATACAATGGAATTAGTATTTCTGCTGACTGCAGTTCCCACTGGAGCAGATTGAGCTGGTATTTCTGTTCTCTAAGCCTCCTGTTTGTGGTTTCCATGAAGTTGAAAGTAGTTCTTGATGCTGGTTATGTTTCTTTTCTGGCCTAAAATTTCATTCCAATTTCATCTGTACCAGATAACCCAACTTAAATTATCGAGTCTTTTTCAAAATTAAACTTCATAGAGAAGACTTTCTTTTTTTCTTATTTCTAAATGGTTTCTGGTGTTTCTGCTACAGTAAATACCCTTTGCTCTACATGTAGTCTGTTCTTTGGAGTGAGTTTAATATGGAACTCAAGGCATCAAAAACATTTATCTTACTGAACTGTAAGATGGGAATACTCTTTTCTATCAGGCCTGCTAGCTCCCTCATGGTAAGCTGTAATAAACTTAAATATTGGTATTGAAAGTTTTCACGCTGTCTGTCTTTTTTGTTTGTTGCCTCATCAAAATGTTTACAGTTATTTTTGAGAATGAATGTGGGGGGGGGAAATGTTTTGTCACTTGCAAAAGCCCCTTCAACCACAGCTGAAGGGGCTTTGCAGAGTAGGTTTGGCAGAAGTCTGCATTTTTAGAGGAAAATACTCTGCTCTTCTATTTAATTCTTGCCAAGTTTAGAAGCCTCTGAAAAATATGTGTCAGTAATAACATTCTGAAAGCTTACCTATCACTTCTGTGCAATTAAGCAGCGCATGTTCCATCCTTGCTGAGCAAGCAAGAATGTTGCAGCCCAGGGTTTACTGTATGTTTAAGCACATCTTCCTAAGAAGTTCCTTGTTGCTTCAGGCTGAGGTTAAATTGCAATCTGAAACAGAAAAAGAGCTTCTATATCCAAAGCACCAGGTGATCAGCAGGTTATTTAAATGCAGATGAAATATAAGCCAGGCTGTGTCAGAAGGTGGAAAGAGGGAAGGAATGAGACAGGAGAGGTTTGGACATGGGCCCTGGTGACTCAAGGTGGGAAAGGGAGGGAGGTTGCCTTGGAAGACAAGAGTTCTACTGGAATATTCTGTGTCTGCTCAGAGATGTCTCTGAATGTCTTTTTTGGTCCTCAAACCTCATCTCTCCCTTGTTTCTATAAAGAGCTACACAAGCCTGAGGAAGGGATCCCTGTGAGAGCCTAAAGTCTGTCTTTGGATCCGGGATTGGGTAACAGGTTTTGCCCGTCGATTTCTGTCTGTTTGTATAACAAAAGTGCTGCCACTGCATTTGCACTTTGAGTTTTCTCATGCAGAGATAAGTGTCTTTTGCCACTGAGATTCAGAGAGTATTTATACCTTTTGTTTTGTAAAATGTTCATGTGTACCTTATTTGAGCTTCGATTATATATATGTTTATATATATAAAATATATTAATATATATATATATTTATCTATATATTTACAACATTCTCGCATTGTTTTGGCAAAACATATTGTTATTTATAGATGTAACCTAACCTGAGACATGATTTAAATAGGATGAAAGTTATCCAAAACAGGATTTGCCTTGAGGGTTTTTTTTTTCTTATGTGTGCAATATTTTGTGATTGAGTTTATAGTATGAATTTTACCAGTTCCATACAGGAGGAAGCAAATAAAAATTATCTGATCTAACAGCTCAACCAGTCTAAATTCCCACTACACTGCCACATTAGACATCAGTTTCACTGACTGTGCTCATGGATCCTGCCCACCTGTTAAGCTCCACTGCTTTATCCACGCCTGCATAATTTCTAAATATGTTTGCTAAAGCCTTGAGGCTTTACTAGGGCTTCTGTCAGGAACCCTGTGTATCACTAACAAGTTACAGCCCTGGAGGGTTTGCCATCTGAATTGAGAAAAGACATAGCAAGTGAGTGACACACGCAAGCAGAGAGAAAAGGAGAGAATGGGATAGCATGGGTAGATGTGGCTTGGTTTGGTGTTGATTGGTGGGCAGTGCTACCCAGTCATGGGGTTCATTCTCCTATAACACTGTCAGGTGCACCATATAGTCCTCTGCAGGTGAAGCTTCTCCTCAAAACCAGCTCAGCTTCATCCTCACATCAGTCAAATAACATCCCATTGTTCATTTTACTGAAAAGCTGCTCTAGAACCAAACTCTTTAGCAGTCAAACCTGTGTAATTTTGAGTTAAAATTTATTTGTGCCCGTATTACAAATGCCCATATATTCCTCTGGTGTGAAGGACTGGTTTTTTGGTTGTTTTTTTTTTTTTTCTTCATTTTGGCTTAGATAAATCACAGTGGTTTTTACATGAAGAAACATGGCTTTTACCTCATGAGCATGCTTTACAGTAGAGTTGTTGCTGCAAGTGAGCCCCTGTAGACACACCTGAAATACCTTTGAGCTTACTGAGAGCAGCACAGTTGCCACAGTGTAAAGTTCAGTACCAGGTGACCAGGTTCAAGCTCAATTTGAGTATTCTGGTTTTGGAGGTTTTTAATAGAATCCAGCTTTTGAGATTGAAGACTCAAGTCTGCTGGAGAAAACTTGTGCTTGTCTTTAGAAATCTCAGTATTGAGATCCAGTATCTCAGTAGTGTGATCCACCTCAAGCCTCTGGCCAGCCTTAGGGCCCTTCTTCAAAACAGTTGTGAAAGCAACATCAATTGCATTTGCCTGTGCTCTTGGCTGCATGTTTCTGGTCTCATGATGGTACTGTGCTGATGGTTTGGAATCATCCTGCACTTGCACTCACAGTTGTTACATGTGCTGCATCTTAAACTGTTCATTGTCATGATTTTTCCCTTCTGATGATCAACTCGATGTCCTTGGAGGCCATTGTCATTCCTTACTAATGAGCTTTCTTTCTGGTACTTTTCCCTTGCTCTTGTTTAGTTTGTGTGACTTATACATCTTATACTTTTGCAGACTTTTCCCACTTTTCCCAGTTTAGCCTATATAGTGCTCTGCCAATTGATTTATTAAAATCCAAACATATTATATTCACAACATTTTTTGAGGGAATAAAATAGAAAAGAGACATTTTGGACTAGTATGCCATGATTGGTCTTCTGTAATTCATTTTGTATGCTTTTGTTTTCTGTTCTTTCTTCAAGATTTGTGTGCTATCTGTAGATGACTGATGTGTCTGTATTACCAAAACGACTTTTTTCCCCTCTATCTTTCCTCCCAAGTGTAGGTACCATATTTGGCTTTCTTCAGTCATGTGGTACTCCCTCATTTGATGGATTTATTTAATATCTGTGCTATCAGACTTGCAATTTCATGTACCAGTTCTTTTGGTGTTCTGTGATTAAGATTGTTCTGCTGCCCAGACTTGACAGCAATAAGCTTTTTGGATTTTGCTTCCATCTCAGTAATTTCTATCCCTGAAAACTCATTCTTATTAGCTGTCATGTGTCTGCTCCACTGTTCAGCATCAGGTCTTGTGGGTTTTTGTTTGTTTGTTTGTTTTTTAATGAGTGGAGATAGTAATTTCTTTTGGAAGCTGTGTGTACATTTCACATGAGATCTACTCTACTTCAATGAAGAACGTCATCGTATGCTGGGTGTGGGGGGCTTTTTGTTGTGGTTTGTTTTTTTTTTTTTTTTTTTCCCAGCAACAGGGCCTTTATCTTGGTATCTCATGAACTCTGAGGACACATGTGCTTGTGAGTTTTAGCATAGCAGAACACATTCAGCAGTTACCCTTTTCCATGTGTAAGATCTCCTTTTACTGTTTCTCCTTCACTTGAAGTTAGTAACTATTTGGGGCTGGACCCTTCTCTTAGAAGACTTTCTTCCCTTGGGTAGAGGCTGATTTAATAGCTCTGTCTCTGTTTTGTTTGTTTGTTTGTTTTGTTTTGTTGGTTTTTTTTTGTTTGTTTGTTTTTTTTAATGATTTTGTGGAAATAAAGAAAATTATTGTGGGAGAGCAGAAGGATGATATGAGTTGTCTTTCAAATAACAAAGAGAAGACAATGAGAGCCAGTGCATGCGTGTTCGGTAAAAAGTACTGCAGGTAAATCTTTTAATTAATCTGAAGCTAGATGCTTCTTTTTAGCATTGGGCCTTCTGTGACCTACTGAGGGAGAGGCTCAATATTTCTGAAATATTCCAGAGCAGCTCTGTTGCCAGTGGAGCAGATCACAAAATAAGCCACAGAATTTTAAAGTGTTTCTGTGGAAGAATTTGAATGCATTGATCTATCTTTCTGGGTTTTTTTAGAAGTCTAGCAATTAGGGGCTTTGCAGACTTTTGATGCTAGCTTTTTCTTTCTGGAGAAAGTTCACACAACAAAGAATGATCTGAGTGGTGCAAAAGCAACCTGGTTTTTGAAACATTTTAGCCACCTCTAATTGCTCTATGATAAGGACATAACTATGCAGTGAGTTCTGAATTAATCTAAACTGCACCAGTCTAATTCTGTGTGGACAATTCATGGACTCTTTGTTACCTTCTGAAAGCAAATGAAACTGAAAAGCAGCACAGGGGTGTTTTTAGTTTTCATCTGGTGCTTCTGTGAAAACACAGAAATTAAGTAAGGGTACCGGGCTTAAAAGGGCACAGAAAAAATTATTAGTGGTATGCTGCCATTGTTATCTTTACTTAAATATCCACATCTGCTGCCTTGTCCACCATGATCCATCCACCTGACAAATTGTAGCACTCTGGAAGCTGAAGCAGTTTGTGACCTGAGGAGACAGTGCTGAGTGGTGGGAGGAAGATGTCCACATCTTTTGTCCAGGTGCAAAATGGGGTTCCAGGTGTCAGTGTGTGATCAGGAAATGAAAGACTATGGGAAAACTGACCTCATGAAGAACCTGTTCAGTTCTGGCAGGGTTTGGTGGCTCTAGTACTGTGAGATTCATGCTGAACTGTGCTGTTACAAAGTTCATCTCAGTAATACTGCTGTGTCTGGACATGGCCTGACCATGCTTTTTCTGACACGTAGAGGTGAGCCTATAGCAAGAGCTTTAAGACACATGTTTTTAGCTATCTCTTTACTTAGTATTTGGGAAAGGAATAAATGTTTGGTTATGTGTGTCTGGACCATGATGATATAAAAATGCTAGGTAGGCTTCAAGAATTCTGCTGCTTGCTTATTGGGAACCAGCAGGGATCTTACCTTTTTTTCATCTGAGATGCAATCTACTTTCTTTCTATAATTGTGATCATCAGAGAAAGCAGATCTAACTAGCTCCCTGCTATTGCAGGTCCTCCATGCCCGTTGACAGTGCCCTTGACCTCTGACTCTTTTTGTTCCACACCAGATTTGTGTCTTCCATTGTTCTGCTCTACAACTGGAGGTTGTTATAGGGTGTCGGGGTGTTTTACATCTGTGCTAAATGTGAGCCTGAAGAATAGATGATTGTGTATGCAGAAAGAATGCAATTACTTGTTTTCTGTATGAGTATCAAAACACAGTCTCAGCATGTAATGCACACTGGAGGCATACCACACCCCTTTAAGCATGAGTTGACATCCTTGCTAGATTTTTACATTTGTTTTCTTCTGGCCATATTGCCTCAGATTCAAGTGGACTAAATTTTAGCCACGACTATAAAATCAATTAGCTGTCCCTCTGGATGAGGGAGAAACATGATGAGAAATTGCCACTGCGGGTGTTGTAGAACTCATCATCTTGGTGTATGCATTGATAGAAGTGGATGTCCAGGGAAAGCAATTCCTGTAAGAGTTCTCAGCTGAAAATGTTACCTTTACAGGTGCCTGTAACTGTCTCTTGCTGTGAAGAAAGACATTTGAAGCAACTGCAATTCTGCCAGTTTTAGACACTGAAAGTATGGAAGATAACAGGATTGTATAATCTGTATAGTTGGCTTATTTTTTTTCCTTGTTAGTGGGAGGAAATGGTGGAGGAGTTTTGTAAACATTGTTAATGCTCATTTTCTGGAGTGGCACTGGATTTGATAGAAAACCTTATCAGAAATCCTTCCGTTTAACTCTACAGGATTCAGTAGAACTATAAAGTTGATTGTGTAAAAGGTATTTGAAAGGCTGGAGAGGATGACCAGCAATGTTTGCTCTCTTTCATTAAAGAAGAATCAACAGCAGGATGCAGAAATTGGTGTTTGCAATTCAGAAGTTTCAGGCTATGGTAACGAACTAGAAGATCAAATTACAGCAGTGCTTTGATTTTAAAAAACGAAACAAAAAATCCCACTCAAAACATATGGAAAGATAGTACTATTGGATATTATAATTTATTTTGCCTGAAAAATATTACTTTGATATATAAACAGTATCACTTATGAAAGAGTAGTTGCTGAGTTGTATTTATATTAGTGTGAAAATTTAATTTTTATTCCAGTTTTGTTTACTGGAGGCCATCACAGTTTGTACAGGCAGCTATGTGTGTGTGATAAACTAATAGGGTGGCTGTTATTGGTATTGAATCTTTTAAAGCTATTAGTTTAAATGCTTTAGGTTTATTATTAAAAATGTAGAATTAGATTCTCGCTTAAATAGATAACATACATAACCTCAAGAAAATAAAATATAACATATTAGAATCTTATGGATGCTTAAACTAAACCTGTGTTTGCAAACAAGTTTTATAACATCTGATTAGCTCTAAGTTGAAGTCTGTTTTGTAATGTTTGGAGTGCCAGAGACCACAGGAATTCTCTCTTTCCATTGTAATTAAATTGAACAGGGTCATGTTTATGTTACATCTTTGAAAACCCCTCTTTGAAGGCAAGTAAGAGAGCCCCCTTCAGCAAGGGAAATGCTGTAAAGCAGATGTAGTGTGTACTGATACAAGCATATGTTTTTTAATGAAGAAAGCTTAGAGACCAAAGTTTGACAACAGCAGAGATAAGTGAAATGACAAACACTTGGGCAAATGCACCAACTTAAACCCTATATAATTGATCATGATATGAGCACAATAAAACAAAGATTAAGAATCACAAAATCTCAAAAACCAATAGCTCTCAAATGGCTGAAGCAGAGTGGATAATTATTCACCTGCCTGTGATGTCTCTGACACAAACTGTTCTGTGCTGCCACTGAGGTCAGCATTGCTCAGGCTTTTGCAGTCCTACTGCTGTAAATGCCATTGAGAAATTTTGCTTATATTGTGAAGATTACTAGAAGCGCTTATAACATCCACCAGATGCCTCTATGTCTTCTGAGCTCAGTAAAAAGTTGGAAGATTTAAACCCAAGTAACTTTAAGCATTTTGGGGAGATTTAACTTTGATAAAGATTTTGAAATATATCTGAAAATCTTTGTTGAGGCAGAACAAGTGTTGCTACACTTTTGGGAAAGGGAAGGTGGTTTGCTCATAGCAGAAAGCCGTTACAGTACAGAAGGAGGATGAAAAGCACATGAACTTGTCTTTTCTGTCCTTCTTTGCCTTTGAAAAGCCTAGGAGAATCCATTAATATACATCAGGTTTTACCTTTTTCATTTTGAAATTTACAGATTTAAAGTGGCAGCACTTAAAGTTTTGCTTCTACTTCCAGTTCTAGAAATGCATGTTTGAAGGACTGTATACTTGGACCTCTGTCCCTCATGTTGCTGAAAGCAGAATGACAGTAGCACTTCGCATTTTCCATTCACATGAAGAAACTTAAGTATTTGTCTCTCTCATATTATAGACCATTGTCATGAATAAAGTGGGGATTGAGGTTTGCTGAATTATAAAACATAGCTGTTTGATCTTGTATCAAGAAAGGGCCACCTCTCATTATTTTGCGCATTCCTAGATGACATATTTTGGTAGTTAAAGTGTGCTGTTATTATGAGACATATGGAGAGGGCCATAGGTATTCTGTTGTCTGGCAGTACGTGTAAAATAAAAATGAACCATTAAAATTAGTATGTGGTGGTATATATTCAAATCTCTATAAAGGTTTTGTTTCGAATAGGAGCATTTCAAGTCATCCCTAAGAACAGAAAGGCTTTTTAATATGTGGCTTCTATTTACCTGTGCTCATTTCTTTTATTAAAGGTTGATGCTTAACATTTGAATTCACAGTTTGTTGATATAATACTTACAAATGTTCTGCAGTGCTTTCCACAGTTTAACAAAACAAAATTTAAGGTATTGTTTAAGGACTTGTATCTGTCTCTAGAGCAATGAGATGAGAATTACTGCAAAGATATGCCTTGTCAAAGTACCCAGCCTTCTTGGTGAAGTGCAGGTATATTTGATAAAGTTCTGATATGTTTCTTCATCTTACTTTTGTTTTTATAAATGTCTGTGTCTTGCTGCTTAGTCCTTCTAAATGTGAGATGTAGGAAATGGAACAGATGTTTGTATAAGTACTTATTGAGCTCACGGAAGAAATGCATAAAGTGGTATTTTCATTCTTATAATGAAACTATAATTACATTTGCTTGTGAGGTTTGAATTGGGTCCTTAACAGAAGCATGTTCAACAGGCAAAAAAAAAAAAATTAAATGGCATAAAACATCATGTGATATTCAAATAATGAAAAATGTATCACTTAACAGTGTTTGCATTATTCAGAGTTATACACATACAAGTGTCTGCTCTAATCCCTTGCCAGTATGTTGTCTTGGTAACCAGTTACCTGCACACCTGCTCAGCTTCTGCAAGTGAGGGAAAATGGATGGTTATTGGCCAGAAATATATTGAAATAGAATATAAAAATCCAGCTGAATATTAATATTTAATAAGGCTGTGCCTTCAAATTTCAGTATTTAGTCTCTAGCAGCAAGTTTTATACCCGAACAAAAAGAGATTTGACATCATTTTTGTTCTTTCTGCAAAGCAAGGAGAAGTCAAATTCAAATTCATACCTAAAGATCCTATAACATAAAGGAAGAATATCTGCAGTGTGTAGATTAAAATAATACCATGTTATGCTAGTGACAGTCTGTTGAGTGACTGTTTTGGAGTACTTCATAACTGTTGTGGAATTAATCACTTTTCAGAACAGTTCCTGTTTGTCACTGAACTAAAGTGTCAGTTCCATACAGGTACATGGACCTGAGAACCAGAATTGATGGCAGAGGGACTGGAGGGAAGGGGGCAGAGAGATAAAATGCTGTTAGGACTGGACCTGAAAATACCTTCTGCTTCGGCTGAACTTCATTGGCAGTTTTACCTTAACTTGAAATAATTTCTCCTGAATTATAAATACAATCTTCTGCTGAATGGCAAGAGCTTAACACTGGGACTTTAAGAGGTGGTAAAGAAGGCATAATGGCTTGTATGGGATTTTTGTTCTCTAAACTCCAATTTTATGAATACCTACTAGAAAAATGGGATTTTTGACTGACTAGTACTTCATAATTATATCTGGAAAAATCTAAAGAAAGCAAAAAGGCAGTAAAATACCTAAACAGGTGAGAATAGGTACCCAAACAGTTTTTTTGCACAAAGGTTCCTGGTACACAACAGCAGCCAGAAAAAAACCCAGAAAAGCTATGGAATTTGGGTATGTATGATGCTACATACAGTCTGATTGTATCCTACTAAGAAATGTCTTCCTAATCCATGGACAGAGTGAACTTGCACTTACCTACTGATGTAGTTTTAAACCTTTACTGATAAATATGTATCTATATGTATATTCACAGATGACAAAGAAAAAGTTATAATCCTGAAAAGGACAATTACTTGAAGTTAACTGGACACTTATTTAGAGACTGTCTTCAGGATATGATAATGTTTGTCACTCCAGTATTTCTTAGGTAAAGGATATTCTAGGCATCCACTTGTATGGTATTATATACAGTCCTGAAGGTATAGAGGGGGGCCTGTGCAAGATTTTGAATCACAGGACCACGTTACTTTAGAAGGATTTCTCTCAGTAATACAAAAATGGGATGTGTTCATGCCTTTGTTAATTTTTTCAGTTCTTTTCTAAAATATTAAACATTAGGAAGTGAAAAGTTGTATGGAGTTAGACCACCTTTTTAAAAAAGCAGCTGGAACGTGTATTCACATTAAGGAGCAAGTGGCTGGTTCTAATAACTACACTGATGCTCTTTTAAAAATGCCCTTCGCATCAGTTGTTTTTGTAATGCAATGCCTTACCTAAGTTTCTGGTACAAAGAGCTGAACTATGTGATCTGGTAAGGTGGAATTCAGCTTCAAAAAAAAAAAAAAGGGCAGGAAATCTATTTTCTAAATTTTGTTTAAATATCTTGCATTCAAAAGCTGTTTTAATCTTATTGTTTCTGCTTGTATTTCAGTAGCCTTGACAGCACGCTAGGTACTGCCCACGCAGAGGAAGGCAGTTTCATTGTCCTAATATATAGATCCCATTGCACAAGACACATGGCAAAAACAAATGAATCATCACAGAAAGAGTTTTGAACTTTAGCTATGTTTACTCCTGTGTTTGCTCAGAACTTCTAAGATGATCTGGGTCCTTTTTTTAGAATCATGTGTATGGGTATTTGTGTGATTTATATATGTACACAAATACAAAAATGGAGTCCTGTAGATTTTGCATTAGCAATTATTATTGTTAGCTATAAGTCTCTAGTTTGGTGTTATTTTACTGGAAGTTCTGAAGGATGGAGGTCATAATGGTTTTATATGAATTATGATTTTCTTTTATTTGGTAATTCTCTGATACTGGAGAAATATACTTGTTCAGGTATACTGCTTTTGGTATCAGAATGATAAGCTTGGACAAGCAGAAGGACAATTGTGATTGTATTTTACTTTATGGGTTATGTGGTAACAAGCCCAAAGATTTTATTAACTCAGATTTACACATCAGGATGAAAGTGGTTTTACTTTCACAGGAGTGCAAACTTTTGGAGTATAAATTCAAATTCTGTAGTTCAGAAGTACGCGAAAGGATTGCTCTAGCTTTTAGATTGGTTATTCCTTCTCAGCCGTGTGGGAAGAGTGTATGAACCCTGAATCTAGTTAAAATTACACCCTCACTTATCCTACTCCCCTTTACTCAGCCTTGGTGAGACACAGCTGCAGGGTTGTGTCTAGTGCTGTCTATCTCACTACAAGATGCTGGAGTGTGTCCAGCAAAGTGCCATGGAGAGGATCAAAGGCCTTGGAGTATCTGACATTCTCAGAAAGCCTGTGAGAGCTGGGAGTGTTCAGCCTGGAGAAGGTAAGCTTGGGGGGATCTTATCCATGTGTGTAATGACCTGACTGAGGGGGGAGAGTAAAGAAGATGGAGTCAGGCTCTTCTCACTGGTCCGTAGTGGCAGCATGAGAGGCAGTGGGCACTAGCTGAAATACGGGAAAATCTGTTGGATGCAGTAAAGATTTATTCTTTCAGGGCACCTGAACAATGGACCAGGCTGCCCAGAGGGTTTGTGGCATCTCCATCCTTGGAGATATTCAAATCCTGATTGGATGCAGGTCTGAGCAACCTGCTGTAATTGGCCCTGCTTTAAGTAGGCAATTCGACCAGATGACCTCCAGGGGTCCCTTCCAACATGAATAATTTTGTTCAATTAGTCAGAAAGAAATTCATAATTGTTTGTATCAGTTCTGTTTACTCTTGCATCCTGACTAATGGTGGTCACTGTTAATGTAATATTGGTGTCCAGAGGTTATGTTTAAAGAGAAACACGTGCATTAAACAAATGCCTGTTTCCAAAATGCGTGTGGATGATGCACTTAAACCCTATAGGGTCCTTTCATTCCTAGAAGCTGAGTACATACTTGCTTCATTGCTAGGTGGGAGCTTCAGAAATCAGGCTGTTCAGCACACTGAAGTGAATTCCTTCATAGGCACACCAGCAGCATGCAGAAACACAGCAATGTTGCATGGGGTGACTTTGGGCACAGGTGTGCGTCTGACATTGGGAAATTCTAGTTATTATCACCAGAGGACATTTTAAATTCCCTTCCAACAGCACTCTATCTGCTGGGTGAAATAGGCAGGCAGGGTTTTGGAGACAGCCAGCCCTTTGAGTGTGAAGGTCTTTTTTCCTGTGTTCTTTTGAATTATTTCTACCTGTATCTGTAATTAAAATATGAACGCTTTTAAAAATGTTTGTTGATTATACACTGTGGATGCCAAGAGTCAGATCAGAAGATAAACAGTGAAATAAAAGGGCAATATTTAAGGTCTGTATTTCAGAACCAACCTCTGCCTGTGTTTCATCTTGAACCTATAATCATCAGCAGCTGTGAGGAAGAGGGAACACGAACAATAATATTTTAGTGTAAAAACCTAGTTCTGAATAAACCCTTTCTTGCAGATGTGTTTCTGGGCACCAACAGAAAATCTCATTACGAAGACTTAATACCATTTTAGTGTGCAGGATTGTCACTGACAATGCACTATGGAAAGAAGCAATTTGCTTTAGTAAAGTACCCCCAAGTTAAAAACAACAACAAAACCCCCAAACGACAAAACAAAAGCCATAACAAAAGTCATAGATACGGTATATAGTGTCTGGAATGCTGCTCAGGACAGAAATTAAGTTTGTGCTAAGATGGATGTTAGCTCTGCAGCTTCAGGAGGAGCGTGTATTTTCACTAAGGTGCGCTCTGAAGTTCCAGTGTAAACGTAGAAGTGACTAACAGCTCCAGATGGGCAGCTTTGACAAATCAAAATTAATTTGCTTCCCACATCTCATTGCATTGCTGGGTATGACTTTCTGTGCAGCTTTGCTCAGATTTTAGTGCACATTTGAGCATTTGGATGTGCACATTAGTGCACATTATTTGAGCATTTGGATGGATCCATTTCTGGACTTCTATGCATATAAGCTCTTAGAAGTAACTTAAGATGCACTTTAGTCCAGAAGAGAACTTTTGAAGTGATGCATAATGGAGAAAAGCGTATGGGCATTATTTCTTCATCTCATTAAATCTTTGGTCTTTAGCTATTTCAGAAGCATGAGAAGGTACTAGTGACTTTTCATAGGTTTTGTATATACTGTGTGGGGACAGCTTACCTGTAAGGAAATTGCTAACCATGCTCTAACATAGAGCCTTTCTGAAACAGTTAAGTAAGTCTAAACTAGTTTCCTTAAATACATTTTAAACCATGTGATAATACGTGTATTAATCAAAACTCTAAAGATGAAATTTGGTGGCTGTGTGTGGAAAATTAAGATATGGGAAGGGGTGGACCAGTCTTTATGCAGTAATTTTGGTCAGTGGTTTCAGACAGCGATGCAGCTGCAAAGGTCAGATTCAACAGAACTGCCTCCATACCAATTTTCCATTGGAGTAATTGATGTAAAGGAAGTAAGATTAGCCTTTAACTTTCGTGTGATGTCAGCAGCATATTTAAGCACATATTTATGTTTCTTCCTGTTACCAAGATATTAGAGCGATAGGTGGTAACCACCAAATTAAAGCAATTTTTCAGTGGTGGCTGTATTGGGTTGAAAAATCCTGTTAGCTGTGCAGCCATCCTCTGCTCCCTTCTGACTGCTTCTCTAGTTTTGGGATCTGCAAGCCCAAATCCAGACATTCAAGGGTGAGGCTGGTTTGGTTGTTATTCATTTCCTAGTCTAGTGGATGCAACAGGCATCCTGGCCTTATTTCTTCTCTATTTCCAGTGGCTTAAATTTGACATTGCTGCCTGAAGAATGTTTATTTTCTTTAAGTAGAAATGCTTTTGAAAAAGTTTGTTTTTCAAAGATGAGGTCATGAGTGAAAATTGCACTTCAGCTATTTTACTGCTGATTGTTCTGATAAGCTTTCTATCTTTCCTTTGGTCATCCCTGTGGTAAATTTGTTAGGATTAAAAATGAAATAATCAGTACAATCTGTAAAAGAAAAAAGATAGCTATGGGTTTGTGTGAGTCCATGAGCAAAGCCTGAGTGAAATGTTGAAGGTGAAAAAGTTTTTATACTGCTTATTCTAGAAAGTCTTTGGTTTGATTTTGAGACCGAGCTAAACTTTGATTTTAATGATGTATCTTGAAACCACACAGCACAGATGAAGCCTTTATGAGTTGGTCTACTTATTTTACTGTAACTCTGTTCTACTCTGCACTGCTTTCCTCTCCATATCTGTTTGGAAAAGGGTTGTCGTAAATTGCTGGTCATATGAGGGAAACAAAAATGGTACTTTCAAATAAAATTTAATGTTTTAAAAAGGCTATCATTTGTGAAAGCTCTGCACTTTAAACCACAAGAATATACTCAATTATAAAAGTTGGTTGTATTGTTCTGGATCAATATTTTTATGGGCTATGCAGTCTTTATCAGCAGACCTTGAGAAAGCATGAAACAACCCCCCCTTTCAGATTAGCATATAGTTAAAATCTAATTAAGGCAGTACCCATTATACAGGGTTATAATTTACAATTTAAAACAATTGCCTTGTAAATCAACTAAATATGCATTAAAACAAACAAAAAAACCTTAGCAATTCGTGACCTTTTAAATCGGAGTAATCAATCCAGGCTTGTTTTCCGCTTTAATGCATCCTGGCACCTCAAGTTTAAATGCCAAATAGTGTTTCTTTTCTCTCCCGTGGGTCTGAGGACATTCATTGTAGAAGTTAAGCAGAATGACAGCTTTCTTTGTCTGATGGGCAGAGATCTTGACTGTGCTGTTTTTACTTTCCTCCATAAGAAGTCGTTGATATAAATTCACTTGGCTGCAGGGTAGAGTTAATTTGTCACAAATATTGGGCTGATGTAACAGGAATGGAATGCTGTAGAACAATAGGGATTTTTTGGATGTGGGCTCTCTTTGACTTGGTGATGTCAAACATTTTCCAGTAAAGAAGTTCTGTCTTAAAGCAGTGAAATTTCCTTGCTTTTAAGTAATTGTGCTGTGTTTGAAAAAGTATGTTCACAGCTGTATATTTGAACAAAGAGAAAATTTGAGATTGCTATTGAAAATATTTTTGCTTACGAATCAGAGAGGAGATATCACAATTACTTACGTTTTCTGTTGCTGTTTCCCGGACAGAAAATGTGATTTTCTTTTTCAGGATGTAAATTACCCATATATCAATCTTAAGGTGCTTTTTTCCTCAATTTAAATAGTCTAATACTATAATTTTCAAAGCCAGAAAATGCTTATAACAGGAATAATTTTTGAAAAAATTGTAAAGGATGTAAATACCATAAAGCAAAAATTGCAAAGCAAGACTAGGATATGTAGTAGTTTCTAAGGAATGTTTATGCAGGTCTTACATGCAACAAACTGTTCCAGACTTCAGTAGCTAGTCCTACATTTTTTTATTAACTGGTTAAGTGAAGAAACCCTAATTATTTTCTTAGTTGTTAAATTAACATAAGCTGTCAGAGCTGCAGGGTTGATATACTGTTAGTTAAAATGATATTCTGTAGAAGACTTTGCTGATTTTTGATGATGAGATCCTTATTTCTGTCATGCTAATGAGATAGGCAGTTTTTAACCTGTGTTTAAAAAAAAGTAAATTGTTGTTGTTTGATGAGTTTGTGGTGGGATAATTATTTTTGTGGTTTATAAAAGGAGGAAGGAAGTTTGGTCTTTCAAACACAAATTTCAATTTCTGTGTAGCAAAAGTATCTATTTTCAGGGGGAAGGATTATGAAGAAAAAATGGTGCCTTCTTCATAATACCAAAGATGTCCCTGCCCATGGCAAGGACATGGGCTGGATGACCTTTAAAGGTCCCCTCCAACCCAAACCAATCTAAGCTAAAATGTAAGTAAGGGCATGGTACATACCAAGTTTTAGCTTAAATGTGAGATCATCAAAAGGCCCTTGTCAATGTTTGCAGTTGGCACTGTTTTACACCTTTGGGAAATTCAGCCTAAGAATACAAAAAAAGGATGAATGAACAGTAAATTTTACTTCAGAATGGTGTAAGACAAAGAAAATTATGTAGTTTGATACTGGCTTGCATGTATATAGAATTCTACTTCATGATACAATTCAGTTAGAAGAGAAAAGAAAATCTTTCATTTCAAGAGTATCTCAAAGGGCAAGATGTTTAGAAAATACTTCTAGCACCAGAGTAACCTTTGCAAGTTTTGATAGCACATGAAATGTTCCCCTAACTTTGCTTTTATTTTATCTGTGTTCTTGATGGTAATTCTGTAAGACAGAACCAGAAGCTGACATGCTTTCCCACTGCTTGATATAAATCTCTGCTGATACAAAATGAGTTGAGCTGCAGTGAACTTCAATGCTAATGCTGAAGACATCAGGCAACCTGCTGTTTAGTATCAGAAAGTTTTAAGTTTGGCTTACTCCTGCATCTTCCTCGTTCCAGTATAAGTTAAACTGGCATCTCACCATGGCTAATGACAAAAAAGCTGTTCCTATTTGCAAAAAAGGAAGTTGTATGATCGAATAAGTCACTAATAACAGGCGTTGCAGCAAGTCAGTGTATGAACTGTAGTGCAGGCTTCAGTCACCTAAGGAATAATCCCAGTCCTACTTAAAGATGTAAAAAGTATGAATGTGACATTCTGTCTTTAGGAGAAACAGTCAGTATTTTTCTTAGGCTCTTAACCTGTATAATGGCAGAATGTATTCTATATATAATAATGCATATTGCACAATTATTTTCTACAATACATATTAATTACTTTTACTTTAAAAATAATGACCTTTTATTGATTGATAGGGTATCACAACTTCCTTCCTTTCTCCACTCTATGAACTTTCATGTAATGAACTGAATGAAGTAATGACAATGTCTTTCATTTAAGCCTTTCAGAGGCTTAAATGGTCTAGGTTGTTCTCTTTTTCATCTAATCAGCAGAAAAAAATTTTGATGTCTACCTTTCTGCTACAAATCTGATCCTGCTGAATAATTCTGTTTCCTAAACTTTGTTTTTTTTTTTAATGGCCAGTCTTCGTGAGCGAGGATTTGGGAAAGGTCATTAACCCTTCGAGCCTGCGCAGTGGATTTTTTAGGTGAGACACAGCGTGCGCTGAACTGAGCCCACCCTTTAATCCTGAGGTTCATCTGCCGGGGCCAAGCAAACTTGGACAGTGGCAGTGAGGTCCCCAGGACGTAGGTTTGTTTAGAGTGACCTTCTCTTAGATGGATTGCCTCACAGGGCTGACGAGCTCCATCTGCCCGGGGGGCTGGGAATCGAACCCGGGTCGCAGCGGTGAGAGTCCTGCACCCTAACCACTAGACCACCAGAGGCCCCCTAAACTTTGTAGGATGTAAATAATTGGCTAAGTGTGAGAGGATACATGAAACATGTTTCTTAGTTGGGGCAGGTGTAGCTCATCCATAGTGGGCTGCCTTGTGTCCCTTCCACCTGCAGAATGAGGGGATGTAATCTGTTTCCACAGTAACTGAAAGAAAATGCTGAAACCAGGCACTGCATCTGGCAAAGTTCAGACCTCCTAATGGAGAAGGTGAAGGGCTAAGAAAACACGAAGCTCTACCTTGTATTCAGTGGGGTATTTTGCAGTTCTTGATTTGAAGCTGTCACTTCTTGTTTAACTACACAAAGCAGGTATAGTCTGATCCTAAAAAACATTGCCTGCTTGAATGCCCTCAATCTGTATTGCTTTGCCTTCTTTATTCTTGAGATCTAATTCTGTAGTAAGATTGAAGTCATTAATATCTTAAGCTTTCTGTCCCCTCCTCCCCACAGCAAATTTTTTGTCCGCAATTTCTAAATTGCATTGTTTAGAGTCTATGAATTTACATGGAGTTGTGTCTTGGCCAGAACCCATCTCATGATGATCATGTGCTCAAAGGTAATGTGCTCAATTCTAACTCTGAGCAGGATGAAGAAGGTCCATCCTTTCCAAGAAGGAGGTTCTTTAAATGCATTGAGAATTCATGCTTCTTGGTTCATTTGAAAGAGTTACTTACAGCCCTGGGCTAAACTAGTTGCTAGGCTGATTTATTTATATTTCTGTTATTCATCTGATAGAACACAAATTTTATATTAAAATTAAATCCTTGGTTTACATTGAGAGATTCAGAAATGAAAAGTTGAAAGTATAATGAGAATCTCCTAGTCTGTTCTTTCTTTCCTACTTTTCTTGGATATTACATTAGTGAGCTGTATTGACTGCTAATTTTTTTCCTATTATTTTGATTGTTGTTCAGACTGTAGTTCTCTGAAGGTTGTCCTACATCATGCATAGTTGTAATTTTAGCTAAGGTTTTCTGACATGTTGGTAGGTGGCTCCCAGGAAAAGTCTCACCTTGGGAAAAGAGGCTTCACCATTTGGTTCTGATTTTAATAGCTGATATTTTAAAGTATTACAGAGAAGGTATCTCAGTAAAGCACCTTGTTGTGCGGTTGACAATTTCTTGCAAAGAAGGAAAAGTGTTTGTGTGTCTTTTCGTTTTGTGTATATTAGTGTATCGCTATACATTTTTTAAACAGAGATGAGTTTTATTGTTGAAATTTTAAATATTTAAGTGTGTTATATCTTGGGGCATTGGCATCATAATTTAAACAAATTATGGTAGTTATTGTGGTTTAATAAGTTGATATTAGCTAATTAGTTTTTTGGATTTTGTGGACCTGCTTTCAGCATGTAAGATAATGCAGTACAGCTTCATATTTTGTGGTTGAAAGCACTGGAAACAGCTTCAACAAAATGCAGTGAGAATATGATGAAGAATAACAAACATATGATTTAAAGAAAAATATCTGTACAGTTTTCTAAATGCAGATGTAAGGGTTTTGCTAATTTATCTGGACTGATTACTAGATTGGATGGCTGGAAAGGACCTATTGTCTACTTTCATTTCCTCTTTGATGTTATCTGCAAAATGGGAGGTACAGCAAAGTTTTTGTTTTGTTAATAAATAATATTTCTGTGTTCTTTCTCTGCCAAAGTTACATATTAATTGCTAAGGTGACTATTAAGCTATTTTAAAATAGTTTAAAATAGTTGCCCTTATGTGGGAATGGACAATGCATTTGAATATTCAAACTGTGGTATTTTCTTTCTATTTATAACCTTTCTTTGGTCATTGGATTCTTTATCTGAATTTATTTATTTATTTTTGAGATGTTTGTAAAGAACACCTCCAGAGATTGTTAACATTTGTCAGCTCTTGGAATGACAGCTCCAGTCACTATAGAAGACAAGTAATTTTCCTCTTGAAGAAAAGGGATGCTAATCTCCACCTACAGTAACATGTTTTGAGAAACATAATGCACTAAGAAAATGTACCAATTACTCGGCTGAAAATTGCTTCCCTTCTGCAAGATAGACAATCATAACATTTTTGGACTTTTTTTTTATACTAGTTGCATAACGTAACTCCCTTTTTTGCAAAGTTGGAAACATGAAGTTTTAGACCAATGTTCTATCAGCTAGTGGAGCAGCGTTGCATTGTGCCATGGCATTTTAGATTTCAGTCCAGGTTCTGACTCTTGTCATGGCTCTGTAATTGGTAAACAAATAAGCTCTGCTTTATTAGAGAATGATTAAATAATGAGCCAATATGGAACAGATATGCCTGCCTGTGTTTTACTTACACCACTGTAAAGGTGATTCTTACAGTACTGTCCATGATGGGAAGCTGTTTTTTAGGTGTAGTTTCTTAACTGGTTTTCAGAAACACATTACTGACTTTTACCTGCAAGTAATATAGAGGTGTAGTAGGTGGACATTATAGGTATGTGCATGTATGAGTGTATATCTCAATATAATTATTAGCATATACTAAATATACTAAGCCAAAAGAGTGAAGAAAATGACAATTATATTGATGAAGTTGGTTAATTGCATATAATGAAATTTTTAATTTACTGCAACCTATTGAAACTACCACTGACCTAATAAAGGTTATACCCTTTTAATTATATTGTTTTCTGTTTAAATCAGCAGGAGTATATTAAAGCAAACTCCTTAATTGTCGAGAAATTAGATTATTTGAGATGTGGAAGGAAAACAAAAACATAGTAATATAAAAACTGACTCTATTTAATAAGCAGTTAGACAAAACTATCTTCTTTAAGATGCTTTGTGCCACAGGCTTATGACATTAGCCAATGAGTCATAGCAAGTCGCTTTACTTGAAAAGATTTCTAGTATTTCAGCTGGAAACCATTTGCAGTTATGTCCTCTGAAAATAAAAAACCGTGTTGGTTTCATTTCCAGCCTCATGGGACTCTTATGGGGCAGAAGGATGTGCAGTAAATGGCCTTTAAGGGCAAGGAGGAGTAAAGAAGAGAAAAGGCTTAATTACAGCTCATTCTGAAGACCTGTTCTGTGATTACCAGGCCGTTAACCTATGACCATGAATTTTTGCTGAGGGACTAAGGTAAATAGGATAGTTAGATTGGTGTCTGGCCCCTTTCTGCTCAGTGCTCCTTCCTGTCCCACCACTGTGCTTTTCTGGTGCTCAGACACACCTGTGACAAATATTCCTCCTTCCTCTGCTGTTGTTACTTCTGTAGCCTTGTCTCTTCATCTGCTTGTAAGACCTGGCTCTGTTAGGAGCTTAAGTGTTAGCTGCTGTTCACTCTGCAAGGGAATTGGCAAAAGGAACTGCAGAGGTGGAAGGAGATGAGAAAAGTTTCGTCTGAAGTTCAAGTCCTGTGCAGAGTTGCAGAACAACAGGTTTCTGGTAGGATGTAATAGAGGCAATTAGAAAAAAAGTCATGTTAACATAAAGGCTGAAACATCTGTTCAATGGTTTAGAAAAAGTTTAACATTCAACTTCACTAATGGCACTGAAGCTTTCTATCATTAATGTTCACTAAAGAATGACTCACTGATGTCTGATGACTTTTTGAGAAGGACTCTTCCAGCTGGAGCTCTGCAACTGTTGCATTTGAAGTCATAGCACTCCTGGAGAATTCCAGCAGGACAAAAGCTATTTTGAGGTGGTTTATTATGCATATTTTTGGCATCTGACTAATCCAGTTCTATTTTTTGTTACTGTTCCTGGTTATTGTCTATATTGGTGCTGTGTACTAGTGCATAACTCCATCATAAGCCTCAAATGCTAAAGTTTTATTTAAATTCTCTTGTACTTGTCTTATACGTGGGGAAATACATAGGACAAGTAAAGACTTTGTGTAAGGAGAATTGCTGTATTAAATGTGGCCTGGCAATCCAATTAACTGCTTAGCAATTTGAATATTTTTTTCCAGAAATACTCTGGGGTTTTTTCCCCCCCCTTAGCGATTTTCATCATCCCTCTGTTACTTTTAAGCTAGCTGTATCTTTGAAAAAGTAATAAAAGCTTATTTCCTTTGTAACTTGGTTTGTATACTCATGGCTGTCACATTAATCTGGTGTTAGTATTAGATTTTAATAAAAGGTTACGTAGTAAGAAGAGAGAGGCTTGCTGATATTATAGCTGCTTCAATATAATTTGTTTTTTAATTTTAATATTTATGCTTTTGGTATATTGTGAGTGATATTAGACTTTACCAAGCAGCTTTTATAAAAAAAACAACCAAACAAACCCCCAAATACTGTAGTTACATTGAGGCAATACTAAGGTAGTGACAAAAGAATAAAAGCTGAAAGAGTAGAAATCTGCAAAATATGCATCTTTTACTTCGCTTTGTGATTCAGGGAAAGGAAGAGAGTATTAACAGTGGAGTTAATTTCTTACTAGCAATTGCATTTTCCTTTTTCAGTTCTGATGAAGTTTTGCATATTTTGTGGAGTTACCATAAAACAGCATTTGAGAATGGATTGTGGGGCTGTGGGTGTTAGAATCCCCTTGGAAGGTTTATATAGGGCATGTTTGTATAATTAATTACTACCAGTAGGCTAGAGGCAATCCAATGGCATTTCACTTCTTGGTAAACAAATTAATCAGTTCAGGTTGTTTCCCACCTATGGGGCTAAGGTTTGGCTGGTCACATGTTTAAGATGACAGGTACATCTTGGTGGGTGAAGAAACATAGGAAAGAATATGGCTGAGGTAGTACTACTACTAGCAATTCACATATGCCCTGCTCTTGCTGGTAAGAAGAATTTGGCAATAAGTAATTCCTGAGAGTTATTGCCATTTCTTTTTTTTGGCATCCATTATGTGAGGTGTGATGCCTTTTTTCTAAATTACAGTATCATAATTTTAATGAAAACAATGGGGAATCCTTCTTCCTCTCCCAAAGCACTGTTGAAATCAGAATCTTCATATGTAAACTTAATACAATATCTACTATTGGGAGAGGAGAGAAAGGATGGGAAAGACAAGAAGAAATTTGGGGTTGTATAGCATTTCCTGTGTCTGCCAGCTAACAAGTCTTCTAAACCCTGCTTGGACTAGATATTCAAATTTAATATGGCTTCTGAAGATCCATGTTTTAACTCTGCTAGTTATACTCACCACCCCAAATTCCAATGAAGCCAGTTGTTTTTGTATAGCACAGCACCTCTGGAAATTGAGATAAGGATAATGGCTAAACTTAGGTCATATGCAAAGTTATGGGCTTGTGATACCCTGAGACCGGAGACTGCAATCAGTGCAGAGGCTTTTTTCCTTCTTTCCAGGCTGGACTTTGATCTAGTGAGCTTGGACAAAAGAGTGAGCTTGGACACATACCAAAGCTGTCCAGCAACTTACAGGAGAGAACAATGAATGACATTTATTAAGAATTCCCAGTGATTTAGTTCATTACTAATAAAATGAGATGGGGATCTGTGTGTGCATGTCCATATGCATGCTCTTAATCGGTGTAGTGTGGGGTTTATAGATAGTCGTAAAAAAATATATATGTTTTTTCTGTTAGAAAAATGTTTATTTGCTATCTTTCACTGCTTACAGGCTATTGTCACTGTCTGTATAGTCATTGGTTTCTGACCTTAGGAAAGTGTGAAGGAGTGTAGAAAAAATTCCCACTAAGTCCTGATAAACTACAACCTACAACCTCAATAAGATCTACATATTTCTAAAAGTCAAATTGTAGTGGTAAAGTCTAAGACTGTTGTCTTTTCTTTTCTTTTCTTTTTGACAGATTTAAAGTAATTTGAGCAAAACTTCTTGGAATCTCACTTCCTGAAAGCGTTGAGGTTAAGCAAAAACCAAAACTACAAAGGTCTAATTTTCTTTCCTTTTATCTTCTTCTAACAGCAAGAATAAAAGACAGTTGGTTCAGTTTTTCCAACCTACTTTCATAGCACTTAAAATTAAAATGCAATCGAATATATTCTTGAGAGATATTTACTTTAAAGTTATGTTTTCAGTTTTGGAAGTCTCAATACTCTTTTCAAAATGGCTACTGCTAATCTGTTCCAATTTCAATGAAAAATATTTTTATTTGCCTCTATTTGAGAGAGTGCACTGTATATAGTTTGTTTGTCTGGGAGACTTAAAAGTGGAGTTCTTGTATGTGGGGGAGGTGAGATGGGGTGAAAGAGTCACAGATGCGGTTTGTGTGTATCCTTTCTTGGAGATGATAAACTGCTTTGTTTTATCACAGACAGGTCCAGCTTGAGGGGGGAGACATTTCTGTTATAGCCAAGATTCACACTTGCATTGTCCAGCTGGGCTTTTTGTTTTTGAGGTTCCTGTTGTTAAAATCTGGTTTGGTAGGTGAGCAAGAATGACACTTTAAGTTAGTGGTTGCTGGGATGGGAATGTGGCTTTTATCTCTTCTGGAAAACTTGATACGAGAGTCAATGAAGTGTAAAAATGGCATAGTGATGTTAAAGTATATATAATTGGTAACCTCGGGACATATTGATATCTACTTCATGATTGATGGGCTTATGGGGGAAAGGACAAAAAAAAGCAGCAGTCTGCTGTCCATTTTAAATTTATAAATGCCATACAAGACATGCAAGAAATAAAGAGGAAGAACTGCCAAAGTTACATGCTATAAAAAATTTGGTGAAGAGACTTGAATATTTATATTGCCTTATTAACAGGAGTGACATTGGCTTATCAAGGTTGTACACGCTTGTTCTGAGGTTCAAACTGCGGTGGAATTTGGGCATGAAAGTTTATGGGTAATCATTAAAGGGAGAAAAGGGATTTAATGGTGATCTCATGTAGCTAACATGATAACTGTAAATGATATAGAGGTAGAAAGTGGAAGAAAAAGATTGTTATTGTATTGGCTAATCATGATGAATGTCATCCCATTTAGACAAATAGGTAAAATATTTATGTTCAAGAAAACATTGGCAGAGAATGAGTTTTCAGAAAGATGGAAAAAAGAGAATGGAAGTGAAAGAAGAGGTTCAGAGAATTGCAAACAATGTACCTAACTTAAGTTCAAGAAAAGTGCTAGAGCTTACAATCTTTGGCAAATACTTTGAAAAAAAACCAAACAGGGTGTCTTGATTGAGAGCAATGCTTTTCAAACCAGTCCAATTTAATTTTAATAAAAGTGGCAGGCCTCTTAGAGTCAGAGAGGCTATGGATGAGAAATGCATCTTGCATTAAACACCTGGACACAGTTTTTTTGCATGCTGCACTTAGAAGCGAGCAAAAGAAATACATGGTAGATGAAACAGCTGCATCAACCAGTAGTTAAGAAACTGTGCATACTAATTGTGTGAAGCATCTGCTATTGAATAGGGGAATGAATGTGTTTCTGGAGGGTTTAGTTTGGGTCTGCTCAGCATACTTATTTACTTTGCAGGTGCTCATGAGGAGGAAGAAGCAGGAAGTTCGAAGGACAGGATTAAGATAAACATGCTGAAGCAATAGTTCATAAACAGTTGGGTGAAATTTAGTAAGGACTTTTGCAATGTGCTACACTTTGGAATAATTAGCTGCACAAATACAAGGTGAAGGAGCACCTGCTTAGACAAAACCGAAGAAAAGGTTATGATAACTGTACTGGATACTGTGCTAAATGTGAATCAACACTGTTCTGCTGTTTAAAAATAATTTATAAATAGCAGTATATTTTGTTGTGTATAATAGAATATTGTCAAAAGTGATGTATCACATTTGGGACACTAAAATTAAAGAAAAATGAGGTAAACAGCAGAATCAAGGAGGTATGAATAATGAGAATGAGCAATTACAAGGCCTACTGAGAACAGGAGAAGCAGTGAATTATTTTGCAATGAGAATGATTCAGGTTAGATGTTAGGAAATTACTTTTGTGAAAGTCAATGAGGGAAGTAACCTCCTCTAACACCTGGCGAGACTTGTGGAGGTCTCTGCTACCAGAAATCTTAGTTGGAGAAGTTATGTTGATGTCTGTAGCAGAAGTGATCGATCCTACCAGGGGTAGGAGCTGGATTATGTGACCTTCTGAGACCTTCTTAATGTGTTATCTTGTTTTCTGGAAAGTTTTGTTTGAAGAAAAAAAAAAAACCAAGCAACCCAGAGCAAAATAAATCATCTATGAGTCAACCAAAAATGTTATAGAGCAGTATTCCTCAGTAATACGTAGTGTGGCCTTTTAATATGAGATTGCTTCTGGGATTTCTCACTCACTCATCTGTTTACCAATTACTATCATTATTCTGATTGGTTTTTTCTAGCAAAAAGCAGAACAAAAAACGTACCATATGTCATGAAGTTTCTTAATGGAAGAGAAATGTCAAAAATGTCATTAATTCAGGAAATTTAATTGCCGAGTCCTTTTCTTGGACTTCTCTGCAGTGTGTCATACAGTGTTTTACTGCTGTATTTCAGAAAAAAATGCAAAATAACAAAATGTTTAAGGTGTCACTTTTTCCATTATCTCTATTGTTAACTGCATATTCTGTTTATAAGGACTTGCTGTAGCACAGCATGGTCCAAATATTTATTATTCAGGAAGCAGCATTTTAGCTCATTTACGTGACAGGAAACATTTTTAAAAATCTTTTATGTTGAGTTACTGTCAAGGCAGCAAAGCACTAGTAATTTTATTGCTAGTATTTATCTATTGTATTTATCTAGCTAAACATTACAGATTTTATTTATTTATTTAAACTAGCTGCATAATGGTGGGATGCGTATCACTAGGCTTAAGACATTTTTGAGTATTTTTTTATGTTTGACATTCTGCCATTTTCCAATGGATGTGCACTAGGTGACATAAGTTAAAAATTCGAAAATTTTAGACGGCACTGAGAGTGACATGAAAAGGATGTAAAATGCATCCTCTTACCTATTTCGTTGCCTTTCTGCTTAAGGAAATGAGGCATATGCCGTTACTCCATGTCTGTCTGTGCTCTAATAACAAATGGATCTTCTGGCCAATTTAAAGCAAGATCTTAAAATTTTTGAGGTCTTAGAGGTTGTATGAAATTGGTGTTGACACAGAGTAGAGACCCACTGTGGTGTGGAAAAAAAGTGGTTTTCCCTCTGGAGTTAAAAAAAATGGTGACCCCCGAGGGGGTGGTGCCTCTTGGGATTGACCCAATCAGCGCCCCTGCAAAATTAAAACATATCACACCAGACTGGAAAAGAAGGATGATGAGGTAGTTGGAAGAGAAGTGGCCATGTTTTAGACCACGAGGAGAGAGGGGTCCATCATTGTTTGGGAGAAAAGGAAGCAAGAGTACTGTGTTGAGGAGTCTAGGAATCAACCTGAATACATGGTGCTGTGTGCAGAAGTGTTTTAAATTGAACAAAAACATATCAACTGGCTTAGTCTGAAACTGAAGAAATCTATATGAACTTAGTGTGGCTCTGGGCATGTTGAGAGGATATGGGCTGTTACAATGACACATGTTAGGAATATGAAGGAAAATTGGGATTTGTGAGGGACATGGGAGACGCCAGGCAAATTAGTTTAGCTGCTCGAAGAACAGTTAGTTTAAGGTCCTGTACTTGCTCTTCTGTTCCTTCTGTTGACTGAAATTCAGTCACAGATGACCAGACACGGACTGCAAATTAATCCAAAAAGATTGTTTATGAGCTTCTAATTATTCTTTGGTTGCATTGATGAGACTTTTATAATACAATATAAAAATTTTTGTGCCCTGCATTCAGTTTCCCTTCTGAAATTATTCCAGGCCACTATGGCACTTCTTTGTTGCATTTACCACTTTTTTTATCCTTTCCTTTGAGAAATGTCAGTAATCACTCGGTCTTCCATAACAAGCATTGAAGAACACCTGGGTGGCAGGGGCTGGAATGGAAAGTTAAGGCATATGTTTGCAATCACATCACTCATAGAAGAGTCCAGCCTTACAAATCCACAGGCAAAATTAAAACAAGAAATAAGGCATAACATGTTATTATCTATATCCAACACGTGGTATTAGGCAGATTGCACATCTGATCTCACCGGCTAGCAACCTCTGTATTACAGCAATTTATATTCCTAAGAATATTCTGAGTGAAAATAACTATTTTCACAAAAATTACCTGGAGGAAGGAAGAGGTCTTGGGTGAAAGAGGAGATCTGAGATCTATGTCTGGCATAGATCTTTCCTTTCTACGTTTGAAGTATCAACCGAGATATTCTAAAAGCACTAACAAGTGATCTGCACTTTAAAGTGTACTTAAGATATCATATATCAGTATGTGAAGTGTTCAAACTTCTTTGTTTTGTATATGACATAGTGGAACAACATTGCATGGGTTTCTTCATCTTTCTCCAAGATTGATACGGTTCTACCCATATTCCAGATGGAGGAACAGATATCATAGAATCACAGAATATGCTGTGTTGGAAAGGACCCATCAGGATCAAGTCCAGCTCCTGGCCCTGTGCAGGACACTCCAAGAATAACACTGTGTGCCTGAGAGCATAGTCTAAATGCTTCTTGAACTCAGACAGCTGAGTACTTGGGTACTAAAGTACTACAAGCTTTGGTGATTACTTACCTGGCAAGCCTGTTCTAGTGCTCAACCACTCCTTGGGTGAAAAGCCTTTTCCTGACTTCTAACCTAAACCTCCCCTCACTCAGCTTCATTCTGTTTTCTCAAGTACTGTCACTGGTCATGAGAGTGAAGAGATCGGTACTTGCCCCCCCTGTTCCTCTTACGAAGAAGTTGTAGACCACAATGAGGTCTGTCCTCAGTTTCTTCTTCTCCAGGCTGAACAAAACAAGCAGCCTCAACTGCTCTTCTTAAGGCTTCCCCTCCAGACCCCTCACCACCCTCGTGGCCCTGCCTTGGATGCTCTCTAGTGGCTTTATGTCTTTTTTCTTTTGCGGAGCCTAAAACTGCACAGAGTGCTCAAGGTGAGGCTGCACTAGTGCAGAACAGAGCAGGACAGTCACCTCCTTTGACCAGCTGGTGATGCTGTGCTTAACAGGACACAGGACAGAGTTGGCCCTCCAAGGCACTCTGCTGACTCATATTCAACTTGCCATTGACCATGACCCCCACGTCCTTTTCCACAGCACTGCTCTCCAGCCTCCTGTTCCAGGTGCAGAATCTGGCATCTGCCCTTGTTAAACTTCATATGGTCGGTGATTGCCCAGTCCTCTAATTTGTTGAGGTCTCTCTGCAGGGCCTTTCTGCCCTCAAGGGAGTTGACAGCTCCTCCTAATTTAGTATAGTTGGCAAACAGTATTCCTTCCAGTCCTGTGTCCATGCCGTTAATGAAGGTGTTGAAGAGAACTGGGCCAAGGATGGAGCCCTGCAGAACCCCAGTAGTGACAGGATGCCTGGTGTTACTCCATTCACTATAACTCTTTATGCCCAACCTGTGAGCAAGTTGCCTCACCCATTGTGTAACACAGTTATCCAGCTGTATCCTGGACATTTTGTCCAGAAGGATACTGTGAGAGATGGTATCAAAAGCTTTGTTGAAGTCTAAAAGGATTACACCTACTGGTTTTCCTAGATCAAGTAGGTGAGTTACCCTGTCATAGAAGAAAATCAGGTTTGACAAGCAGGACTTTCCCTTCATGAAACTCTGCTGGCTGTGACTGCTATAGCCTGGATTATGGATTCTTACATGCTTTGCAACTCCTATGACTCTAAAGTGTTTATTATAGCTGGGTGCAGAAATGTTTTGAGCAAGAATTGACCAAATGATTATCATCTGGTTTAGTCTGAAACTGAAAAAATCTAACCATGACAAAGTTTATGTTTTTGTTTCCTCTAATGAAAAGATTTTCCCTTTTTTTTTTTTCTTTAAGAATAAAAGACAAGAAGTAAGACTAAGGTCAAAATGCTACTGTAAGAAATTCCTGAATAATGTAACTCATCTAGGAAGTGTTAAACTCTCTGAATAATACCGGAAAATCATAAAATATTTTGTTTCAGAAAGCTCTGAAAGTCTACAGGGCTGGAGATCTGATCTTCATTCCACAGAAAGATCTCTGTTCCATCTGCCACTTACTGTGAATTATTTGCCATATGCTCTGACTAACTTTCAGGTGTTCTCAAGGTGAATTGTGTTACCATTGCTCTTCATAGTACAAACTGTCAAAAATACATCCCTCCTGCAAAATGCATAATTTGTGCTTATGATCTCATGATTTACATAAAATTGACTCAAGGACCTGAGTCCTTTATCTTAAAGATATCTACTCTCTAAACAAATACAGGACCATCAATGAGATTATTAACTATCCAGGTGATGAGCACCCATGAATCTTTGAGTCCTTGAAACCATTGAGTTGTGGATGACATAAACCCACATTACCACCTTTTCCCAATGCAGCTCTATATGTTGGTAACATTAAAAGATGCTAATCACACTGGCACAAAAACAAATAAAATAGTTGATCATTAGTTTGCATATTGAAGGTACTTTACAGTACTTTTTTGTCCTGCTCAGGAATCTCGTAGGATATGATAGGAATCTTTCTGTTCAACTTTCTCAAACACTGCTTTGAAACTTCACATTAAAACTGAAATCAGTGAGACAACTCAAGCCTCATCTTTTATTCTACCACAGATTATGCTGATATTGCCATAAGGTTAATTAAATTGTATAGCCACAGAAGCCAAAACTAGATAAACATTATCATCTCTATACTGGGAGGATACGACCTCTGTTTATCTTCTTATCAGAATATCCATGAAATCTATTTCCTGTGGCCATCATTCAGAATTGCCGAGAGCAAGACTCCTCAAAGAATATGAGAAGGCAGTAATCCAGTCATATCAGAATTCTGATTCATTGAATTCTGCCAGCCTGAAGAAACAGTATGACATAATGAGGATTTTTTCTCTTTCTCTGTGTTCTAGTGTGAACCACTATGCCTCAGTCAGATAGTTTCTCTTGTGTTCCTTTTATCCTTTCTTCACTTCTGGAAAAATTTTTTTCTGCAAAGTGCTTATACTGGGTCTCTGCTCTGAATTTATTCCTGGAGAAGGCTTTTTTTCTCTGTTGTGTATTGAAGAGCTGCAGGATATTAGTGCCTGCTAAGCTTCGGTGGTGTGAATATCCACCTTTTCTGGAAACCTGGCAAAACTTTTTTTTTGCAAGACGAGATTGTTACAAAAATCACCTTTTTTGCCTTTTTTTATGTGTGCGTGCGTGTGATTTTTGTTAATATGTTCATATTTTGAAGTAGTATCTGTGCAGTATCTCTACAGTAGTACTATAGTGTCAAGCTGATGCAAGGAGTAGAAGTTATTATTGTTTCCTGTGATACCATACCAGTCAACACGTAGCTGAATAAGGTTTGCTGCAGACAGGTGATTGCAGGCAGGAGATAATCCAAAAAGCATTTGTAAAAGAGAGGTCTGGGGCAGTTGGTGAAGTTACTGCTTGGATTTAGTTGCTCCAAAGGACCTGTAATAAAGTCTGTGGTGGTTTTGCAAATCTCAATCAAAACATTAAGACCACGAGTGGCCCTCAATCAATTATTGGTAATGCTTTGACTATCTGATAGCCAGTATTAAACTAGAAGAACTTTTCAGGGACTTTCTTATCTCTGATGACAAGACCCAAAAAGCTATTACATGGAAGTAAAACTTAAAGTCAACAGCTAAGTAAACCATTGGAAAGAGCATTCTTGCCCTCATCAATATGCTATATCAGGGAATTTATTCTGTGAGTAGTAATAATTTCATATATATTTGGTATATTGTGGTTTCCTTGAGAAACCACAATTATTGAGGAGGCCTCATCTTCATTTTCAGCTGTATGAAAAACCAGCATGCAAAAGCATTTTGGACAGACAGCAAGAAGCCCAAAGTAAAATGATATAAATTGCATAGGGTTTTAGTCCCATGGTACTCATGTAAAACTGCAGAATAAATCTGCCCTGTCAGTAGTGAATCCAAAAGAATAGATCATGCAGCATATTGATACCACAGTCATGAGCACAACCCTATCTTAAGGCATCCAGCTTGGAGCCTAACTTGAATAGATCATACTGTCTCCCTTTGAGTAAACTTACAGCAAGCCTGAAGGTTATATGCATTTCTAAATGTTCTTCAGTATTGTCTGTTTTTACTACATTTCAGGCTGTTGGCCTGACCTTTAATCCTCAGTTGGCCTGTCATTCAGTATTTGAAATACCTGGATACTTGGTTCAGCTTCATCTGGAGTGATAATCTTTGATCCTAGATCAAAGATACAAGCACAAAACTGTTTTCATTAAAATGTTGTGGTGTATTTCAGAGATAGGTTGGTAGAGTTTTCCAACCTGCCTGATTCTGTCAGATTGTAGAAGCAAAGCCTTGAAAGTTAATGCTCTTTCCCCAGACTGCTGTTTACCAGTGCTGAAAATTGTTCAAATGCAGCTTCCTTTGAACATACCCTAGGGGATGGAGCTGGGAAAGGGCTATCTTACTTAATGTCTAATTAAAGTCTTGTTGTTTTTTTAAAGCTCTGCCTTTCACTGCAGTGGAAAACTTTCAAAGTTTCCGAATTCTGAAGTTTGTCAAGCAAAAGTTGAACAAGTTTCTGGGACCCTGACTTGAGGGACCAAGTTTTCTGGTTGTTGTGTTTGTTTGTGTGTGCTGTATGTTGGGTTTTGGTCTGATTTGTTTTGCTTTGGTTTAGATTTTTTTTCCCCTTTCCTCAGGAAACTGCTGCTTCTGAAAATGAAGAGTATTTTCCTTGGCATACAGTATTTTTGTTTATAAAAGAAACTTTCATGCCAATTTTCTTCATTAGAAAAAAGACTCATGACTTCTCAGAAATAAGGTGTTCTGTATGGAATACTAGGTATCACAGGTCAATGTCAGCCTTTGTCAAATATGTTAATGCCACTAAGTTGTCAAGTCAATAGCTCCTGCAAGTGTGATACTGAATGTGTGGTAGTGAATGGGTGTTGTCATCACAAGGGAGCCTCAGTATTGTACCTCAGGTACTAAAAGGCTGTTATTCCTATATAAGTGAGGTGTTTGTAGCCATGGAACTGGTGGAAGACTGTGGATCTGCTTTGATATTTATAGCTTTCAGTGTACTCTGTTGGGGTAGAATTAAATGGAAAGAGTGCCTACAGTGAAAAGAAAAAAAAGCTTTCAGTTTTACTGGAAGCCAGGAGGTAAAATTTGAGAATGACCATTCCATACTTGCCATTTCTTATGTTCTTTATCCAAATATGAGCTGTTTTCGGCTGGTTTAGATGGCCTCTTGATCTGACCCAGAAAAGAAAGTTGCCTGGATGATGTTTGGGAGGTTCATCACTTATGCTGGGTCTTCTGTCTTGACCAGAACCTGATCTGGAGTGCTGGATCTCACAGGTGTAGGACCCTGATAGATTGCAGGGACATAATTGCTACTGCTTTTCTTGGTCAGGCTATAACCTCTTATGAAGTTGAGCTTCCAGCCCTTATCATCTCGGTCTCCAGGAGTATGGCCTCTGAGCTGGATATTGATCTCTGTAACACTCATTTCTGAACTACCACTGGGACCTTGTTGATCTGACTTTAGGATATCACCGCTTTTAAGCTACAGTGTGACTGTAGTCCGTGAGCTTGTTGTCAGACTGAAGTCACCTCACATGTATTGGGTAGGTAAACTGATGGAGTGCTCTGGACTGGCAGTGTATGCTTCCAGAGGTACGCCGGGTGGGTCCGTTGTGTGCACGTTACTCAGTCCCAGCAGCATGTCATGAAGTGTGGGGCTGTCATATTGCTCTACCTTTCTTTCCCATTCTGCCACAGTAGCAACCTGCTCAAATGAAATTCGTGTTATTTCTCTACTTGCTAAGGATGAAGCTCTGAGTCAGGGAGAAATGTTCTCTGAGCCTCAAGTAGGGTTGCCTTTATTGCAGTCTGGTGGCTGTGCTCAGGCTGCAGAAGCTGTGCTTCCAGAAGCTTTCTGGGTGTGTACTCGGTAGCTCTGCCTCTTGGAATTCACTATTGCTCTACCTCATGTGTGCAGGGGTGACAAGAGGATCTTATCAGTAAGTTCTCATGTTGGAGATTGGATACCACAGAATGTACCTGAAGAAATTGAATTTGAAACAGGAGTAAGACAAATGTCTCCCCTTTGATACCTTTTCATCAAAGGAGTAGTAAAAGTCAGTGAGACTTTACCTCAGGAAATTGGTTCAAAATGCCAATCTTCGAGTGTAATATGTAATATTCAGGCTGCAGGAGAGACCTACCATGTGCATGGGCTTCCTCAGATGTGTTTTGCTTCTGAAGCAGAGGGTCCCTTATGACACTGAAGTTGTTATTGTTGGGTTCAGTTTGATTGCTTTTTTTACTGGCCTTCAGCTTTTATTTTTTTTTTTTTTGTCTAGGGGCAGAGCATTTGTAACAAAGTGGATATTTATTTGAATCTTGTTGTGTTTGTCAGTTATTGTACAAAACAGAATGTATGACACTGAGCATGAGGGCAGAATTTTTCATTAACTGTCTTAAGTCCAGTGAACCTCCTCGGGTAATCCTTCTTCTTCCTGAGTTTGTGGGGAAGAAAAAGTAAAATAAGTGTGCTTTCAGTGATATCAGTAGAAAAATTTTAGAATTCAGATGAAGAAGAGTTGAAACTCATTCTGGTTTAGCTCTATGCTTATTTCTGCTTTGTCTTCTGTAACTAAAGGAATCTTTAAGCTTTCCCCCCACTCCTCTCTCTCCACAACACCTTTATGAGCCTACTCTCTTCTTCTGGATATTTTCTTGGTAATACATATTTTTTGTTAGTTTTAACTTTTGAGAGGGGATTATAGGTTTTGTGATATCCACTGACTACGTAATTAAAAAAAAAACTACAGTGGCTAGGCTTTGTGTTTCGCATTATGCAGACAGTCTACAAAGTTATCTAAAGCAACTGTGAAGTAGTCCTCTGAAATTACAAGGTTACTTAAAAATATGTTTGTATGATTGAGACTTTTATATTGGTGCATCCTCCTAGTCACATTATAATGTTAACGGGAGTTGGGATTCAGGGTCAGGTTAGGTGGGGTTCTAAGCAACCTGATCTGGTTGAAGATGTCCCTGGTCATAGCAGGACTAGATGACCTTTAAAGGTCCCTTCCAACCCAAACCATTCAATAATTGGTCAGTGGATTTCCATGCTCTTTTGCATTTCAACTGTTTTTATTTACACTGGAACACATTTGAATTTCACTTTGAAATTATGGTAGCAAGATGCATCCTTTTTCTCTGGGTAACTTTTGGAGTAGGCCACAGCATAGAAAGATAAGGTATAAGCAGGAGTTGACAAACTTTAGTAGTTGGTATCTTTTCCCCTGCTGTTGGAATGTTTTCATAGCACTCTCTCAAAATATTGGCTGATTATTCTTTCTCTGTAAACAAGTGCGTAGATACAATTTTATAATGTTCTTCCTTTTGTATGTAACAACATATATAAAAATGTGCATTCAGACAAAATGTACTTGAATTTTAATTAAATTCAAAGGTTTCTGTCTTTTTCCTAATAGTATTTCTTATTAATGAGATAGATGAGTCTGCATGGAGTCACAAATCTGTTTAGGAACAGTGGGAAGTTTCAGACATAAAAGTAGCTCATTCTCAGTACTCAGCAGGTTACTGTACTTGTTTTTAACAACAGATTTTCCAGAAAATTCTGCTTCACAGAGATATGAAGTAGTAGAAAAAGAAGCATTGCTGGAACATGTGGTGAAAGGGTAATGTATATCTTTATCTTATTGCATAACCAAACTGCCTATAGTTGTTGTCTTCCTGTAATTTCAGTAGCTCATCACAGGAGCAACCATGTATCTTGTACCCCTTTGGAGTTCTGTGGTTTCTACTGATCTGTTCTTCAACAATATAAACATAAATTAATGTCCTTCTAATGTGAGGATCATCCTCAGGGAAGAAGGATTCACATATGATCTTAAATCTGAACAGCTGTCTAAAAAGCTTTGATTAAGCTGCATGGGTGCTAGTAGTTTTTAGAACTGTCCTTTCAGGTAATTTACAGTTTCAAGTAAGCATTATGTCAACATGTGTTAGATTCACATTGTCCAAGGTGTTCTTCCTGACTGCAGGAGTGAGGGAAAGTGAGCAGCCCGGCTGGAAAGTAATAGGGTTGTTGCTCTCTAGCACACACAGCTGCTTTTGTTAATCTAGGGAGAAGGGTTTGAGCCTTGGCTAAGATATTACCACTTTCAATGAATCTCTACCTTCAATAAGTCTTCTTTCAGGAAATGAAGGAGAGAAGTGGAGGAATGAGAGCCAGAGATGTGCTTAAATTGCAGAATTATAAGCAAGCCTTTCACGCTTTCCCTGGTGGCCTACCTGAAGTACCTGTACAGAAACACATAGAACATATGAAGCAAGAAGGAGGAATACGAAGTCTGTGTACCATCACAATACCTCTTTAGGGTCACAAAAATGTGGTGTGGGATAGCTCACACAAGTGGTGTGCTGCAGTACTCTTTTGGAAGTACCAGCTGGTGAGATGAAAGAAAGACTTGAATTTGCAGATCCGGATTTGCTTTGGAAGGAGTGACAAGCTGGTCAAGAACAAAGGAGAGTCCAACATGAATGCCTCTCAGTTAGCATTTACTTCAGACTGCCTGATCAAAAAAAGGAATTGTCTGAGACCTTCTTTAGAGAACTGGAGGAAGCTTGATTGAAAACACTGTTTCTTGTGACCAACTTTGACCTGCCAGCATCTGCTGAATGGGTAACATTTTGCGGTGCATGCAACCGAGGAGATCTTCAGGATGTGTTGAGGATGTTTTTTGATGTAAATGCTGCCCCATCAGTCAAAGATGGTGATGTGCTATTCATGAGTAACAAGGACCTGGTGAAGAGTGTGAAGGTCTATGGTAGCTTCAGCTATACAACCATAACTGTGGTGGAGTTTAAGATCATGAGGGAAGTAAGGAAGGTGAATAGCAGGATTAGAACCCTGGAGTTCAGGGTTCAGTAATATCTTTGTGGCTAAACTGATAAGATGCTAATTAGGCAGACTAAGGTAGCTGTAAAACAGCCTTGACTGCTAGACTCAAAGACTTAGGGTCAGTGGTCTGAAGTTCAACTTGTCACCAGTTGCTGGTGACCTAGAAGTTTCACAGGGCTCAGCGCTGGAGCCAGTACTGCTCAGCTTCTTCATAATAACCTGTATGATTCTATTGTATGCAATCTCATTAAGTTTGCCCAGTGTTGCTCTTTTGGAGGAAAGGGTTTGATTTGCAGGAGCACAGGGCTGCTCTTTAGAGTGCTCTCAACAGTCTGAAGAAATGGGCTTGTAGAAACATTGCTTACAGCAAAGACAAATGCAAATTGCTGCAGTTAGAATGGAACAACTATATGCAACACTATACGGTGAGGGCTGCCTGGCTAGAAAGCTTTGAAGAACACCAAGATAAAAAGGGAAAATAAAAAACTGAGGGCTGGATTGGCTAAGTATAGAGAATAAAAGACCAAAGGGGAAGTTTGAGTTGCTGTCTTCAATTGTCTAAAAGGAGATTATAGAGAATTTGGAGCAAGACTTTTCTTGGAGGTCCTTACTAAAATGAGAAGAGAAGGCAACAAAAAGCTGCTGCAAGAGAAGTTCAGGAAGATGAGGAAGAAAATGAAAAATGATGAGGGTTAACCTCAGAAAAGGCTGTTATAACAACTGCTCTTGAGTTGTTAAGAACTCAGTCTGTCAACAAGCTGATCAAGCATCTGAGCTGTCTCTTTTTAGAGTGAGGAGTTGTACCTTCATGAGTTCCCCTACAACCCAAATTTTTCAGTTCATCAACTGAGTCTTCTCTAACAAAGAACTAGTTATTTAGGGTTTGGGTTTGAGGGTTTTTTTGTCTTTTCTGTTTCTTTTGGGAAATTAGTTCATGCAGATATTCTGCATTAGGCCAGACCAGAGATGTGAAAAGCTCAGTCTGTTAGTGGCCTATAGGAGGTGCATAGAGCAGAGTGAATATCCACATGCCTGTATTTGTATTTCCCCAGGACAGTTTCTTAGCCTTCTGTGGTTTGCAGCTCACAGTTGTCCTCTGCTAGAGGAGAATGTGTCTTTATAACACAATTCCACAGAATCATAGAACCATGGTAGGAAGGGATCTCAAGGATCATCTGGTCCAAACTTTCATGGCAAAATCAAGGTCTAAACAAGGTTGCCCAGTACCTGTTCAGCTGAATCTTAGACGTGTCCAACACTGGGGAATCCACCACTTCCCTGGGGAGGTTATTCCAATGGCTGGTTGTTCTCATTGTGAGAAACTTGATTCCTGTGTCCAATCAGAATCGCCCCAGGAGTGACTTGTACCCAGAACACCTTGTCTTTTCCACATGATTCCTTGTAAAAATGGAGTCTTCCTCTTCTTTATATTCACACTTTAACCACTTTAACTACTGGAACATGGTGATAATGCCTCCTTTTCTCAAGGTGAACAAACCCTGTCCTTTCAGACATGGCAGGCTTCCCAGCCCTCTGATACCCTTTGCAACCCTTCTCTGGACCCTCTCCAGCCTGTCTACATCTATTTTGTATAGTGGGGATCAAAACTGAACACAGTATTCCAGGTGTGACCTGAGAAGTGCTGAAGTGCTCTACATAGACTCTTTCTTCTTGTTGTTCTTAAAGCTTTGTCATCATCTATTAATTTAGCATATCCAAAGAAAGCCAACCCCAAGTTGTGACGGCAAAGGCGTGGATAAAATTTAGGACTGACAATTTTGCAGACACAAAAAAATGAATTCTGTTAAAGAAATTGGGAACATCATATTTGTTAATCAGCACAGTGTTGTCACTCTCCAGATTTATTATGAAACACATTTTTATAACCCTGAAACAAATGAGTAAATGAATAAATAAAAAAGAGCTTGGCTGTGGATTAGTAATCAAAGCAATTCAGCCAACTGATCCATACCAGAAATCAGCAGATTTTTATTTCAAACTATGACTAAGGTGTCTTGAAATTTATCTATACTTTTCAGATACTCCAGGTGAATATTTCTACTTTTACTGCTTCTTTTGCTAAGGATCTGAATCAATGTTATAAAAATAGTAAAAAGAATATAGAGGATTTCAATTGCTCTTGTGCTAGCATATTACCATGTACTGGAAGTGGGCACAGCCAGGGCTAGTGTTGAATCTGAGTTAAAGGACAGCATTGTCAGCCAATTTATTGCTCATTCCTGCATTGCTTAAAGTCTTATGATTTTCTGACTTTGGATAACAAAAGTAATGATGATATCCTAGCAGACATTCTATTTCAGAAAAAGGGTGCTCAGGCAGAGTCTGCATTTTGAAGATATCTGAGATGCTGCATTGTATGTCTCTATGTCCAAAGACGACTATCTTGTTCCTTGATCTGTTACTTGGGCAGGTTTGAAAACTGAAAAAGGTAGAGACTTTACTTTCACTGTTGCCCGTGTTAAGATATACTGAACATGTTGTGCTTTTAGGTAGATTTTTTTCTTTTGGTAAATCCTGTTAGTTGATAGATTTGGGACAATAACACAGCTACAGTTATTTTTCCTGGGGGTGCAGTGATTCCTGCTCTGTCTCAAAGCACTTCAGGCATACACAGTACTTTGAGGGCAAAAACAACAGGTCTTGTGCCAAATCATGCAACTCAGTAAGTGTGCTTTGTGTGTTTTAGCATTAGTGATCACAGATGCCCATTGGTAAAGAGGGGAGCCTGCACTGTTAACACTACTGAGCGCTTCAAGGTCATTGAGCCTGCCTGGGAACACAGATAACTGGTTCAGTGGAGGATGAAAATGGATGATAACAAAGCAAGTCCAGTGGCATTTAAATGTTTAAAGTTTATCTCCTTTTTATGTACACTAAACAGATTAATTTAGGGACTTTTTTTTTCACCTACCATTTCCCTACCATTGTCCTGTGTGCTTGGATATTGCTCTCGCGTGTTAATTGGTGTCTTTGACATTCCTGGGAAGATTGATGTGATATCTTTTTGAAAGGTTGTGCCATAGGTTTTTCCAGCCCACTCTGTGCTTCCCTCAAAGTACTACAGGGGTTTTGGCTGCCAGGCTCGTGGCAGAAGGGTGCTTTCAGGCAGATGAAGCCACTCTTGAGAGATAATGGACCAAAAGGGAGAGAGCAGTTACAGAAGAGAGTTCTAAAGATAGTTATTAAATGCTAATAATTACTTCTGAGTGCCCATAGAGAGTTGTACCACAGCTTAGTTGATACAGAAGTCCTCAGTGTTCCATGAAATGGGAATGTTGATTTTTGAATGAAAAATATCAAGGTTTTTCAGTCATTACTAAACATTAAAACTTGCAATAGATCTTTGCGGAATATGTTTGAAATGCCATGGAAGTGAGATTAAATTTGAAGATACAGTTGATGCAAGTGAGGACGGTGAAGGCTGGTGTTTCTTAAATTTAGTCTCAGAGAATTCAAGTGTTTCACTTTCTTTGCCTTTCACTATTTAGATTTAAGAAGAGATTAATTTGAAACAGGGCTCAAATGACCAATCTACTTTCCATCTTACAAAAAAAAAAAAAAAAATCACTCCCAAATTGGTTGCTGAAGACCAAATAGGAGCTTGATGCATCCACCAAGATCTGGACTCTTGTTCTACTGACATAAAACACCAAGGCATTGCTTTCTAGGGAGCACATCTTCACTGTACTGTAGCTGCCAAAAGTGGTCACATAGCCATTAATGATGGCTAATGTTTTGTAGATGTTGTCCTATGTACCTTACCTGGTTTAATAAAACACATTGTCACTTCTCAAGTGGAAGTATTTTAGAGGACAAAAGTGAAAGAGTTTTGGTTTGGTTTTTCTCTCCCATTTTCTCCCCATTTTTATTTGTTGGTAGTTGTAACTGTACTGGAGAATTACTCAAGTGCCATGGTCCCCTCAAATTGTATTCCTTCTTGTGGATGGGCTTCCTGGAATATCAAGCGATAGACAAGGAAAATTTTTATCTGTAAACTGGAGATATGATTTGTATAAACTTCAGTTTGGGGGTAGAGCTTCTTAGCTGGAATACGGACATGCTAATTATTATTCATGCAACACTGAAAATGCACATACAATACTATAACCAAACAGAAACATCCCCATTGAGATGGCCTCCCCAAGTCTGGTTAATTTGTTGTCCAACTAAGTCTATTTCCCTTTAATGCATTATTAATTCTAGCTATGGTGCTAATTATGTTTTGTAATAAGATTTGTTTTTTGAAAGCAGATTTGTAGTAGAACTATTCTGAGAACTTCTCTGCTTTAAGGGAAGACTTGCTGAATTGGATTTGCATTTCTGTTTAGTTGTTCTGGATTTTGACATATGTTTTTAAGAAGGTAGAAGTCAGCATTACTGTTTCCAAAGATTCAGTGAATGTTCTTCTCATCTGAGTAGCCACCTGCATTAATACTGTGAGTACGCTGGCTCGTGCATGAATTCAAGTTCATTAGTCAAGTAGAGAGAGCAGTTCTTGTTTTTATTTGGAAAGTGGACTTTTTTACAAAGGGCAAAAAAAATTATTCTGAAGCAGCAGCCAAGATGTGGATATATTTTATATGTTTGTACATTTACACACTGTAGTTTATAGGCTACATGCAACTCTCCCCATTAAAAATTACAATATCTTGTGTTGGACATGAAACCTTGCAAAGCAAATATCCTCTTCTGAAAAACTTGGTAGAGAACTATATTAAGTAGTAAAATTTAGCTGTTGCGATACTGTGCAAAACTAATCTTTAAGACAAAAATTAGCTGAACATTAAGTTTTCAATAGCTTTTTTAACAAGACCTTTTTCAGTTGAATGGTTTGTTAAATTTTATTGCAGTTCTGAAATAAAAATATCCATTGCATTTTCTTAATTGATTATGGAAATTGAGTACAACTTAATGTTGTGCTCAAAAGAAAACAAATCTAGAAGCAACAGCTCACCCCAAGCAGCGGTCTGATGCAACCAAACATTTTAAAAACAACTTAGTGTTACAGGAGGAGAAATTATGTTAGAGCACAGTTCCTTTTGCCATGTTGACTGGCATCTGATCTGTGGGGACCAATTTGCCTGTCCTGCCAAGGAGAAAAAAGTATGGTAACACACTGGCAGCTGTTAACGGCAGCTACCTGAGGGATATGGAGAAAACATGTATCTCTTCTACAAGCAGAATTATATAAAGGCTCCATTTGTTTTAACCAAATATCTTATCCTTTCCTGTCTCAAAGTGCTCAGAATCAGAAGACACATATAGGGATATTCTGCTATTGTTTTGTTGGTATCTCCTGTTTCTGAGTCTACATTGTTATTGCAGTCACAGCTGAAGAGCAAGCTAGCTAAAATTTAAACAGAGCCAATGTTGACCACTGGATTTCCTTCTGTGTTGCTGCTAAATGGAAGTATTGCTCAGCTGCATTATGTGAGGGAAAAGATTTAAATATCAATTCATACCACTCATGTCTTTGACTAAAAGTTTTGGAACTTGAAATTCAATTGATAGTTGTTTTTGGTAACTAACTCTCTGATTTGTATCTGAACACTGCATGGCCATGCTGACAAGTAGGTGATAAGGCCATTGACAGACAGACACTGTGTGTTTAACAGAGCTGAGATTTGATTCTGCTCCTGCTGGCCTTACTGTGTAATTTTTTTTTTTTTTTCCTTTCCCCTCTTCCTCATCATTCCTCTCTGGCTTGCCATGACTAGGTGCTGCTGGTTGCTGTTAGTGTCCAGGATTTATGAGTCATCTTTCATAGCGGGTCTCACATTCCCGGTGACAACTAGATGTATGAAGGGTCCTGGATTATCACTCAGTGCTGGTGTGGCCACAAAGAACATGTGGTTGCATTGTACAGCCTGATTATTTCTCAGGAAGTCCACTCACTATGAAAGAAATACTGAGGAAACATTATAAAAAGAAGTTAAAATATCAACAGTGGTGGTTTTTCAGTTAAACTTTGGAGACATTATGACAGTATGCCCCCATCCATATCAGAAAAATACCCTCAAGACAAATCCAGTGTTAGAGTAGAGGGCAGATTTTTATTGACTCCACTTTGAATTGTTGCTTATTTATGCCTGGCTAATCCTGGGGATCACTTGAGCAATGCCAAAGGGAGCTCAACACAAAAGAGCATTGGCATGTAGTTCCTTAAAATGATATTTTTATCAGGTTTTTCAATGTATGTTAAACTTCTGAATAATTCTGCATTGTAACCAAAAGTAAAATATTCTTCTGGCTACTTATATATGTGTTTGCATATGTTTTTGATTTTTTTGTGACACAATGAAATAGACCATTTTCAGAGCATTTTGTGTAATGTCAGTGCAAAATGTTACAACTCTATCTCCTTGGCAAAATGTCTTGCTGAGATATAAATAGATTTCTAATGACTGTCAGGCTCTGTGCCCAAGAAATTTTCTTGTAGATATCTCATTACGGAACTAACATCATCAATAAAATAGCTGAAATATTTTGCAAATGCAGGAATATTTTTACATCAGTAACTGCAAGGAAAATACCTACCATATGCATAATTTGAGGCTGATTTAAAAACTGTAATTTATCATAATTATCTGCACATCATAATGGCAAAACACACTTAATTGCTTTTGACTGGACTGGTATTATGATGAGACAGAAAGTTAACAGCAGATGGCCCTACTGTCAAAACTGTAGTCTCTTAACCCAAAATGAAGTAGCAGACTGAACATAACATGTTTCTGGTTCCCTTTTCTGATTTTCAGCAGTAAGTGTGAACTAGCATTTGGTGGGGTTGTGAATGTTTACAGGCAATAGAAATTGTCTTGGTGACAAAAATAGCAAAGAAAACTTGACTAGATAGGATTCCTCATCCCATTATGACTTAGACTTTATAAAACTTCTGAAATTGTTTAAAATATTAATCTGAACTGAAAAGCAAATTATTTCCAAGTTATTAGAACCAATTATAACACTAATTTCTGCCCTTTTACCAGCGTATGTCATCTTCTACTTTTGTACAACAATGAAAAAAAGAAGTGCTTAATCTTCTATACCTTGCTTAATCTTCTATACCTGTCTGGTCATGAAGAAATAAATTATCAGTTGAAGAAGCAAATAATTTTGCAGTGCTTCAAATAAGTTCAGCTTTGCTGCATCAGTTACAATATGCCTGAAGGATTTGTCTTTTATTAATCACAATGTGCATGCACAGGTGTGGTACTGTAAAAATCTCAGCATTTCCACTCACAGAGTGCCCAAGAGAATTGAAGAATTTAAGATTACATTTGTACAAATTTAAATTACAGAATGGGGGGGGGCGGGAAGTGTTGGGGTTTTTTTTTGTTTGGTTGGTTTTTTTGTTTGTTTGTTTTTTAATGTCTAGCCAGAGAGAATCACAATAAGCGGGTGGTACATTCTACTGCTGGATGAACAATGAAAGTAAATTAGTTGCTTCAGTTGATAGAAAAGAAGCGCTGGCCCTATCAGCTTAAATAAAGGTGACATGTTATTTGTGAAATAATGCAAATACCAAAATGTGGTTTAACCCCAAAGTTTGTGTGTATATATGTATGTACATTTTGTGTGTGCTTCATATTATAGATTTTTATAACATTTAATCTTGTAGACTAAAATAATGGGTAAATTTATTAGAAAGCAGAACTCATTACAGGGAGAGATTTATTATTTGCTTTGTGTCAGAATAGATCTTGCTCAGATCTTGCTCAGATGGGACAATGTAATTTGTTCATCCTCTTAACAGTAGGTAAAAGGAAAACAGTGAGACAAAGATATTTTGCATGGTAAACATTTTCCCCTTTTACAATCCAAGAATAAGAGAAAGATTTTAGAAAATATCCTATTTTTTAAAGGGCTAACCAAAATAAATCAGTAGATTTGTTAGATCCAAATTAAATAGTAAGACACAAATGGTCTATTAAAAAACCTTCTGCTGCTATTGTTAACACTGAGATGATGCATATTTTTATATGTTAATGTTTTAAATTTTTTTTCAACACATCGTCATCTAGTGGTGGTGTTTCTGAAAACTGACAGCCAGTTGCCAGTTACAATCTGTCTGTCTTATGCCTATTTCAGGAGGCTGTTAGCTTTTTAATCTTTAAATTTGTCCCTTAGGCTGTATAATCTAGACCCTTGTTCCAGCTTAATGTAGATACACAGCTTAATAACATGTTTCACAGCGTAAGTATACAGGCACAAGGCGCTCAAGACTTTCTGTGCTTTTTCAAAACCTAAAATAGTATACTTTGAGTAATTCACTACACATAATAATAAACTGTATGCAATAGGTATAGAATTTTTATTTAGCCTACTGTATCATAGTAGACACAAAGATAAGTACTCTTGAATACTTTTAAAACAGTTTTGCAAAACTCGTAATAAATTTTCCATTTTTTTTTTTCCTTGGAATCATTCTTGTCTTTGTAGGAGGCTCTCAAGATATTTTTTCTTTGAACTTCTAGTAATGTGATATTTTGCTTTTACCCCATACTGGTCTTCTGAGCATCCTTTAAGAAGATTTCTGTGATCCAAAGTGAAGTCCCAAGTTCAAATTAATTAAAATATCTCATTATTTGAATCTGATTAATGTACTGTAGAGGTTTTTTGGGTGGCTTTAATGAATAAGTTTGAATTAAAATGAAAACACTTAATGATTTTCTTATTTCCTGCTAATATTTCCCTACATTCCCTTACAAAACATTAATGCAGTACACAGGAGTCTAGGAAATAAGTCGTAGAGCATAATATCACAAGATTTTCTAAATATTTACCCTCTGTGCTATATTTTAAAATGGATGCCTTATACAATTCTGGCAACATTCAGGTTGCTGGGGGAGAATCCTATTTCTTCTTCCTTCTGTGCAGTTTTGCTACACACTTTTGCACTCTCCAGAGCCTAAGCACAGAGGCAAAAGCCATTTACGAAAAATGCATTGATTTTGATAATTTAAAATTTTGCCTGTTGTTTCTCCTGTGCCTTCATTTTTTTATTTTACTTTTTTTAACCTCTTTTGATGAACAATAAATAAAAGTAAATTAGAAGTTCAATGTGTTTTGCTCTCTCATTATAAAGACTATATTCCCTATCTTTTTATGAGTCAGCAGAGGGGTGAATTGTAGAACATGTGGTAAGTATCAAGCTTCTGAAAGCCTTGCTGTAAAAATTCCCATTTTTTGTTTGTAGCAGGTTGACAATTGAAATCTCGAGGAGTGAGAGCAGAGCAGAAAATCAGGAAAGGAGTGAAAGGCTAGATATAAAAATATGTTAACATTCCAAGTGTGACAAAACAATGAATAGAATCATTATAGAAAATTTAAAATAGTAAGAAAGTCACTTTAAAATTATGGCATGACATTTTTAGTCCAGTAAAATGTTATGGTGTGCGTTTAACAGCTTGATCTTAGAATGAAGGCTTAGGTCTAGAGCAAAGGAGTAGAAATCTCCATCAGTGTGTATTTATAAGGAACTCTCTCTGCTTCATGTAACTAATTGGAACTAAATATCCTTGTGTGGGATTTCTAAAAGTATGTAGAGTCACATTCCCTTTGTTTCAGCCCTGAATAATCAGTTTTCTTCCTCTGTAGAATTATTGTTCTTACTTCAAATATGGAATCATGATTTAGTTGTGAAAGACTTAACTGGCTGGTTTTTACTGCTGCTGAGTTAAGCTGGGGTTTTTTTTCCTACTACTTATATCTGAGAGCTAGTGTACGGGAAGAATGAAAATAATATTTATTCAAAATGAGCCTTACATTCTTAAAGGCTTGGAGGTTGGCACTGCTACATTGCACATGGCAGCAAACCAGCATCTGTATTGCCAAAATCTGCAACACAATGCCTCTAACAGTTTCCTTTTTCCTCTGGAACAGACAGGCTCCAAAGGCCTGTGTTGACAGGTAATGAGATCTAATAAGCAAGGGGAAAAGAGGTAGGTGGGAATGAAAGAGTAAAGGAATATCCATATTCATTATTTAATCAAATAAAATTCTCTTGGAGGATTTTGGGAATACTCAATCTTTGCTTCAAAAGCTTCTCTGTGATAGCTGTAAACAAATTACCTTAAGAATAACTTCTTAATCAGGGAAGAGTAGAGCTGTTCTCTACTTGATCTCTCCCTTTGGGTGGTCCCAGTCAGAGAGCAGCAGCCTTCCTTCTGATGGCTTGGCTTCAGAGAAGCTATATGATATTATGCTGACAGCTGTAGACCTCTTTTTGTTAGGGATAACAAACATCCTGTGCTGAGGACAGCATCAGGCCCAGCTTGCAGTATGCCCAATTAGAGGAGCTAAAATCTCATTTGTTTCACCATGGGAGTCTCTGAAAGCACACCGTTTTGGCCTCATTACAGTATTTTTAACTTTACAAAAACAATTTCATTACGGAAATTAAAGAAGCTCATTTAGTCTTAGTATTTATGCTGAACTTAATAAATTCCACAAGTATATCAGCTGCCCTAGTGTGCAGGCTTTTTGTTCTTCATCTCAGTAAAAATTTGTTTTAAAACCTATTTGCAGAGACTATTTCATAAAGGAATGTGCCATTTAAATATACCGTTTATTTATTATTAAAATTAACGCATTTCTGGACTCCATTTTAGGTCATTTTCTTTTGTTGAACATCTGAGCATTGACCGGCATTTGCTGTGCTGACACTCATGTAAAAGGGACAGTCAAATCTGCAGTTTTCTTCCAGGTACTTAAGATACTCTTACATTTGTTATGTTCTAAAATACAGTTTCTCTTATACGAATATTAAAATCCTTCATGGTTCAATACAAATGAGCAGTGCTTTCCTAGGATTTCACTAAAAGGTAAGAATTTTGGTTTAAAGTTGTGCAGGAAAACCCTGCCAAGGATTCTGAACTAGTTACAGATATATTTTGTGTATATACATTGAGAAACTGTTTATGCTTTTCTAAAATGGGAAGAAGGGAAGAGGACAACTACTTTCCCATACTGTGTTATAGGAAGAGAAGTGAAATAGAAATGCTGACAAAAATCTATGTTGTCTAAAGGTGTTTGCTGAAGAGGAGGGAGAGAGGCAACAGAGACCATTTAGTCAGTCCAGAGTTTAAGTATTTGCAAACAATAGTGAAGAATGAATAACCAAAATAGAAAATTATGCAAATTTGCTAATTTGCTCCTGAGTATGTTATGTAAAGAATTTGGTCTGTCATAAAGTAGGGCACCTAGAAGGACTGGTGTCATGCTGAGTTTTTAAGTTTTCGTAATATTTAACTACCCTTCTGAGTTTTGAGTCTTCCCAATGGAAAAAGAAGAACTAAATGGTTACAATAGTCTTATAGTATGCTTTACTTTCATTAAAGCAGTGGTAGCGTAGGACATGATCAGCAGAAAGATCCAACAAATCCTTGTTGGATCCCTGATTGGGATCAAATACTCTACATAAGATTGCTTTATTATAACATTTCACAATTAGAATATACCTTACATAAAATGAGCAAGAGTTGTGAGTGGTTACAGTGTAGAATGTTTTCAGGAACAGAGCAGTTGTGTGCTTTTGAGTAGAATGGGTGTATGAATGGGAATTTTAACTTGAGTCAAAAGTATAGGCAGAGTAGTTAGTGGAGAGGAGGATGCATATCGTGGGTATGCAAACATGCTCAGTGTATATGTGTGGAGAGCTGATCAAGGAATATTGCCAGACATACCAGTAGGGAGCTGTGGGAGAGGCGAATGTGAAAGCTTATTGCATGTGTGAGCTGTGCCATATGCACCATCCTTGGATGGTACAATCCCTGAAGGTATTCAAAAGGCATGTGGATGTGGCACTTGGGGATATGGTTTAGCGGTAAACATGGTGGTCCTAGTTAAATGGTTGGACTCAATATTGAAGGTTTTTTCCAGCCTTAATGATTCTATATTTATTGTCTGAGCACATATTGATCAAAGTAATGTGAGCCTCCTGAAAATAATAATAAAATGCATCGTAACGAAATGGTCTTAGGTATTCAATTTGGAAATAATGCAGGTTTACATGTGTGAGTAGTGTAGAGTCTCCGTCAGTTTTTCTTAGTTTTTCACCCAAGTCAATCTCAAACTATTTTGTGTTTTCTACCTTTTTCTGACTAGGGTGTGAGAGTGAAATGTACCTTTCGGGATGGAGAGGTATCTGGAAGAGTTTTTAATATAATTTTACTCACGACACTCTGCTGTACTCTACTGTGTAAGTCACTGAAGAGCTGTCAGATGAGAATCTCTTTTAGTCTAGCAATGCAGGCTAGGTACTGGATGCCTTGAAGAGCAGGTGAAATAGCTGTTTATCCCATTAACTGTATGTGAAATGCTTTAGCCTTCTTGAAATGTTTCTTAAAGATGAAATAAATCAATAAAAGGAGACTGCTATAACTGTGCAGTTACTATATAGTTCTGAAAACAAACTAAATTGATTGTAAGCATCTGGTTTTATGTATTTTTCTCCCTTGGAATATGTCCCAGTGGCTTGTTCTTTGTTAGAATGATCTGATTTACTTAATAAGCTATAAATATGTTGAGCTCAAGTCAACAAAGGTGTTTTCATTATACATAGCATTATAAATAAATCAAACTTTTTTTCTTATGTCTCTCAGGGCCTGCAGTAGAAGAAAGGTAATCAGTATCAGTGGTGCACCTGAGGCTTTTCTGGTCTCAGGTGCCAAATTCTTCTTTCTTGCTGCTGGTGCTGGCACTGTCACCACTGCTCCATTTTTTTTTGCCCTTGTAGACAGGAGTTGGAAGAAAATAGCAGTGAATGAGGCAGAGGCAACCTCGTTCCACTACTCTTCATCTTTCCTCTACTGTCACTGGAGCTACCCCATTAGCTTCCTCAAATTCCCTGCCTGAAGATTTATTTAGACTGGTGAGAGGTGCCTGCATCCAGCTTAAATAGCCGAGTCATTTTTCAGAGAAGTAGCTGTCTAGCTTGCTTTAGAAGTGGGTGGTGTTTCATGGCAATAATAATTTGTTTCTCCTGTAGCTTGCTTTTCCAGTGAAGCTACAGAATTTTCCATAGTCAGAATGTGAGCTGTCTTTGTTTGTTTGTTTGTTTAACCAAGGTGAAGTGATGCAAAAGGCTGTGAGAACATTCTGTTTCCCTTAAAATGATTGCACTTCAGTTCTTCAAAGGTGTTTTTTTTCCCTCCTGAAACCCCGAATCCTTATATTATTGAGAGCTGAAGTGGTGATTTCATAATTTTTCTCCATTTTTTTGTCTCTTAGCAATGTGATATGAAGTAGAGTCTGGAATCTTTAAATAAGTGAGCATAAATAAAACTATTAAAATGGAAGATTGGTGTAAATGGTTAACCTGCATTTGGCATGCAGCAGGTATTCTCTTAAATTACAGGTGCACAGTATCAGTCTCTCTTTGATTCTTTAGAGACATTCAAAACTTGGCTGAACATGGCCCTGAGTGACCTGATGCAGCACAAAATTTGGCCTGGCTTTGAGTGAGGACTTGGTCAGGATGAACTCCACGGGTCTGTGCTATGATTCAAAGTCTACTAGGGAAGGACTAGCAGATCCTGGACATCCAGTCCCAGAGGATAGTTTTACTGGAAGCATAATTATTCACCAAAACTTGCTTTAAATAGCTGTGTGAAGCAGGGCTACAAATAAGCACTGACCTGAAACTGATTCTGTGAACTCCTCATGGCTGTAAACTGGCACTGCAACCAAAAGCACAGCAGTGTGCTATTCCTTTTTCTCTCCACTCTCTCACACCCTCCTCCTCCCCCTGCCACCCTTCCTCATTTCTTTCTCCTGCTCTTTTGCTTTTCTCTGCAGACAGCTCATATCCCTACTTGGTTAATGCACCCACCGTTGTGTAGCTTCACTGTGAACAGAACGAGGGACTGATCTAGCTGAAAAATCTATTTTAATGGACTGAGTTTTAGTTGGATTTTCTTATTTTTAATTCTGAGAAAACTTGTAAAAATATGTGAGAGCATGGATGTCTTGGGAAAAATCATCATCATGGCTAGGCTTCGCGAACAAAGATTTGGGAAGGGCTCTACCCACATTTGCTACAAGCGCGTTGGTGGCTAAAAAGGCCAATACGAGATAGGCACGTCCGGTTGCAAAAGGCACAGTAGAAAGACTCCTTAGGTGGTAAATTCTGCAAGACACGGTTCTTTCTGCGTTGTCTTTTCTCCTCAAGAGTGATCTCGTGTGCTTTCTCAAAAGCATCAGCAGCGTTATAGATGGTGTGTCTCCAGACCTCCCGATTGGAGGCCAGAGTAAACCAGTTATGTTGATCAATGTGGCCGAGGCTGAGATGTTGTTTCAGGGAGTCCTTATATCTTCTCTTTGGGGCTCCTCTCTTGCGGCAGCCGGTGGCAAGTTCACCATAAAGCAGGATCTTAGGGAGGCGGTGGTCCTTCATCCTGGAGACGTGCCCTGCCCAGCACAGCTGTGTTCTCAGTAACATGGCCTCAATACTTGTGACTGCTGCCTGTTCTAGAACAGATGTATTAGTTACATAATCTGACCAGTGAATGTTTAGGGTGGTACCGAGGCAGCGTTGATGGAAGCGTTCTGGGAGTCGCAGGTGGTGGCGGTAGATGACCCATGATTCAGATCCGTATAAGAGAGTAGACAGCACAATGGCTCTGTAAACACTGACCTTTGTAATTTTCTTCAAGTGTTTATTATTTCAAACTCTTTTATGAAGCTTTCCAAAGGCACTATATGCCTTTGCTAACCTGTTGTCTATCTCTCCATCAATCTTACCACCCGATGAGATGATGCTACCTAGGTAATTAAACTGCTGGACTGATTTGAGCTCTGATTGGCCAATGGTGATATGGGGATGATGGAAGACTTCCTTAGGTGCCAGTTGATGGAGAACTTCTGTCTTCTTTAAGCTGACTTCCAGCCCGAAGAGCTCAGCAGTGTCTGCAAAGCAGGATGTTAAACACTGCAGGGCTGCTTCTGTGTGGGCAACAAGGGCGGCGTCATCAGCATAGAGCAGCTCCCGGACAAGATGATTTAAGGTCTTGGTGTGGGCCTTCAGTCGCCTTAGATTGAATAGACTTCCATCAGTACAGTATCGAATGTAGATACCGTCCTGATCATCGAGGTCTGCCGTGGCCCTTTGGAGCATCATGCTGAAAAAGACTCTGAATATGGTTGGTGCGAGAATGCAGCCTTGTTTCACACCATTAGTTATTAGAAAGGGCTCAGGAAGTGCATTGCCATATCTGACTGATCCTCGTGGAGTGAGATGATCATTTTGAGGAACCTGGGGGGACAACCTAAATGTTCCAAAATCTGCCAGAGACCTTTCCTGCTCACAGTATCGAAAGCCTTGGTGAGGTCAACAAAGGTTACATAGAGACCTTTGTTCTGTTCCCTACACTTCTCTTGCAGTTGTCTAAGAACAAATACCATGTCTGTGGTACTCCTGTTGGCTCTGAAACCACATTGGCTTTCAGGTAGAATTCCTTCTCCTATAGTGGGAACAAACTGGTCTGGGGAATTTGTAATATTTTGGGTTTTTTACTATATGTATAATAAAATAAGTTATACAAGGTGAATGGTAGTCTTGGAGATCTTAATTTATTCATACAAATCTAAAGAAGAGAATGAGATTCCTGTTGAGCCTGAATAATGGCAGTCTTCAGTCATTTGGTGTCTTCTGAGACTTACTTTTTTTCAGTATTTCAAATGTCATTTTGTGTGTTAGAAAATATCAGGACTCCATCTTGTATAAATGGCATAAAAATGTAGTTTCCCTACCTTTCTTTCAAAGCCAATTAAAGTGTAAAGCTGAAATAATACAATGTGGTTAAATTATAGATCAAGCAATTGTGCAGATGTATCACTGAACCATAATCAGTCTATTTTATGCTATTATAAACTACTGAAATGTTTACTTCCTTTATAAATCAAGGAAATCTTGTTTTTATTGCAGAGAGTGGGAGGTGAGGTAATAGTGGAGTGGGAGGATAATTTAGAATAGAGGTACCTGCAACATGCAGATACAATGCTCCAGAGTATTAGGATATGTTATGTTCCTTTTGAGAAGTTGTTTGTAATGATTGTTAATAGCATCCCATAAGAGGAAGCAGACTGTAAGTATGCTCAAGCCCAATGAAAGTTGAGATATAAAGTTCAGGATCATTTGTATCAGATGAGAATCTTAATAGGAGGGCAATCAACAATTTTGTCAGGAGCTCAGTCTATAATCCTTCAATTTATTGAAATTGCGAGTGGTCTGACCTGACTATTTTGTAGAAGAACTGTATATTTGGTAGTTATCAGAAACTGAAAGGGCGATAATTTAGAAAAAATGTGGGAAAGAAGATAGTAATTCTAACTGATAATGAGACCATGTGTTACAGCCAGAATTTCTTTTCCAGCTGACATATAACAAAATGAAGAAAAATGGAAAGTAAACATTTAACTTCTATCTAATTTTTCCTTCTAGTTAGGCTGTCCTATTGTGATTTGACAGAGTTGCCATCCTTTAACTCAGCTCTGTTTATTCAGTAAACAAGAGGCTCTACCACTGCCACTGCTTCTTTTGCATCAGTTATTTCATTCTCTGGAAAGAAAACTGCCTACTTGGAACAGATTCCTTAGATTGGAACCGATTCGTATACACATTTGATCTGATACTGTAAATAACTACGCTTCACAGGGACATGCAATCTATTTTTCTAGAGCAGAACGAGCTGCTGTTTTGGGTTGAAGAGTTATCAGTTGAGGAAGGCTTTGAAAATTTGAAAGGACATATTTTGGCAAGAGAGAACAAATGAAAATAACAGAGCTACGTTCTCTGAAAAAAACCCCAAAACTATTTGCAGAAAGTTTTTCATAACAATCTGGTAGGAAATCTACCTATCAAAACAAATGCTGTCTTTTATCAAGTGGCTTCTAGACTCATTTTTGGTTTTAAAATTGTTGCTTTTTCTGCTTCTGGTTTCACTAAGGTAAAAAGGTTAGCAGTGTTGTAGCAAAGTTTGTGGGGTTTTGGGGCTGAAATGTTGACACTGAAATTCGTGTAAAATTTATCCATACTCTGTGTGTGTACATATGTATATATATGTGATATCTGATGGCAACATCAATGAATGAAGGAGTATAAAAACTTGATTTTTAAGGAATTTTGGTGTTATTTCATCAGGTAGCTTTGAAGAATATTGGAAAAGGTGACAGAATTAAATGCTGCTTTGCCAGCCAGGCTCCCAGTTAAAGAAGTGTGTCGAAAATGTGATGTTAGACATAATGAGCAATGTGATAGCATTTAGATATGGCAAATTTAGTGGCTTCTTAAAACAAAAGCCTTTCCTCAGAGCAGGTGTGTCTATGAACATATGACTTTAGAAATGGATGGGAAAATGTTTACCTGCTGTATTTTACTTAGTAAAAATAGTAGCAACCCTTCTGCTTCATCTGATCTTTTGCTGTGTTACAGCTCTCCTTACCCTCCCCTCTCCACCTATGCAAGTTCAGGATCACTTCAATGTCTGTTCTCTAGTTGGAGTTGTAGGAAACTGTGTTTCTGTTGTGGATCTGCATTTAATAGTTGGGCTGCTTATGCCAGCTTAATCAACACTTTTCTCCTCATCATAACTCTCTTCCTTGGTTATTATGTAACCAGCTTTGTATTATTCTGCCTTGAATCAGTTAATATATTCAAAACCACTAGGTATCTAAGAGGTTTCCCACACTTATCCCATGTGTATACAAAAGACAAAATAACTTCAGAAAAATAAGTGCTTTCCAAGCAGTGAAGTACTAGATTGCACTGTCATGTATATCATCAAATTAAAACAATTTTACTATCTGAGTCTTTGATTAGGACATTCAGAAATATGTATATTTCTTGGGATATGCAAGTTTCATATGATATGGAGTCTCAGCAGATCCAGTGGGCTGTTCGTTGAAAGGACATCCACCAAGAAATGTAAACGTCTTTTGTACAAGACATGGAAATCTCTTGTAAATGGAAGTAAACAGGTTCAATATAAACTTTGACCCAAATGGATCATTAGTTGCAGCCTACAGATTCTTTTTCAAATCATTAACTGCATCTCATGTTGTCTTGCAAAGAAAGAAATCGAGGCTACCGCTTAATGAATCTTTCTTTAAAATAGACCTGACAGCCAAGCTTCTTACAATTGGCCAATTTATGAGTTAGAAAATGGTTTAATTTAATTCAACCACTAGGGCTTTGTAAATGAGCATATATGTATATATGTGCTATGTGCAGTAGAAAAATTGTCAGATGTGTTATATACTTCATTTACTGTAAACTCCCAGCTGTCCTGCCTGTATTTTGCCCATTAATCTGTCATGGACTTTACCACTTAGACACATGTTTCTAAAAAGCCCAAATAATTATCTTATTTTCTCTATAAAAATTAACTTGTCATATGAATAATAATTTATTTATTTTTTTTTTTACAACCAAGGATGAATTTTCCTTAGTCTGTGTATTGTATTGTGTTGCTGTGCATGCACAGCCAGACAAACACAAGTATGCTGTTACTCCCACCCATTGTCAAATCCAGGATAATATTTTGTTCTGAGTGCATGATGGATTTCTGGTTTGTATCTTTTGGTCTACCTGGTTTTAAAAATGAAAGATCTGTGCTATGTATATATAGCAATACACAGAAGTACATGTCTGCTATAAATCAGTGCTTGATTTTTTTATATAAAACTTAACCTAATAGATTTGCCTCATCAATTAAACAGGCAGCATTAAGCCATCATTATGAGTGGCTATTTTTTTCCTCCCAAATAAATGCCGATACAAATTTGTAACCCCACGTGTTTTCCTGACTTTCTTGGGACTTTTTAAAAAGTAAAATCCTTGGAAAAGTCTACCATATTTATTTTTTCACCGTAAAACCACAGGTGACATTAACATTATCAAAGGACGAATTAGGAAAAATAGGACTTTTCTTGTTATTTAAGTCACTGTATAGATTTACAGGATGGCAAAGCACACTTGCGCTGGGCAGCGCGGGAGCGGGAGGGACGGGGAGGCTCCCTAAAATGCTCGGCGTGGGCCACACCTCGGGAATCCTTTGTCCGGAGGACTGGGTTTTCCACTGAGGGAAAAAGCGGGAGCTGCTTTTCGGTTGGTTGGGTGTTTTTTTTTGTTTGTTTTTTTTTTTTGTTTGTTTGTTTGTTTGTTTGTTTGTTTCGGTCGCCTCCTTTTCTTTTTTCCTGAGGGGAGGTTTTTCCCCACTGGACACCTCGTGGAGGATGACTGAGAGAGAGCGAGGGACCCATCTCGGAGCGAGGTATTCTGCCCTCGAGGCGTGAGGCTGCATTATCAGAGATGCCTGACCTGGGACTGCCTGTGGAAAAAAGGACTTTCATTGCTGGCTGTGAAGCCACCGGCCGCTCACCTGGCTGCGAGCAGCTCTTGAGCTGCCGGGAACAGTTTTTGCCTTCAGCCCTTCCCCTCCCTCCCCCCACCTGGGGAACTGGGTCTTTGTTTTGTTTCTTTTGAAAATTTTGATTGCACCATTTGTTGTTTATTCAGATTTTGTTAATGAAGAGCTGTTCTTTTCCTTTTCCACACTTTTCGCTTGAAGCTGCCTAATTTCAAAGTTGTAATCTTGTTAAACTGAGACATGGGGGCTTGGGGAAGAAGGTGGGAACTAGACCAGACAGGGATGTGAATCCTGTTGCTGTCCTACCCTCTGTGTTTGGATTGGCAGCATGGTATGGAGCTCTGTCAGGGCTCTGGGTGTTGCTGGTGTTGAAGTTGCTGTAGGACAGTTACCCTGACAACAGGGTAATTTAGGTTCCAAGGTTCCATGTGGCTACATCCACCCTTTTTTCCATAAGTTGGAGTGTGAGCAGACAATAGGACAGCCCTGGTAGTGCGGGTGTCAGCTTTTGCTGGGAGCTTCTACAGGCAGCTGGGTGCAAGCCATGATCTGCACAGAATAGGAGCTACAAACAAATTTTCTTTGGTGTACTGTTACCTTTCTCTTTCCTCTATTTAGTCAAGGAACTTGGCTCAGAGAAAGCAAACTCTTTCACCCTGATGTGACATGAGAATGTCTGTACTAGGGGGGTCAGAATAGCTGTGAGGTTTATGCTGTATCCCATCTCCAGGAGAGGCCAATAGCAGATGCTTAGATAGAAAAAATCAGCAGAACAAACTTATAGTGCATTCCATTTTTTTTATCCTTCCTTTCCCCAGCAATTTGATAGGTTTCACATATTTTACAGATGGATATCTTCAGAATGGTATTCTCTTCAGAAGAGAAGGAAGGTGACAGTGGAGGCTTTTATTTATCTATTTTATATTTTATATTTAACTTCCTCAAATGCTACCCTGATAATTGAGTCATCAGTTCTCTGAGGCAGAGTTTTTCATAATTTAATCTTATTTTGCAGTTGTAGTTTGATTAATATACTAACTACAATAAAGGTGAGAGCAAGAAACTTTAAATGTGTATGTTTTGTTAGTTAATTTTCCCATTGAAGAGTTAGATCTTTTTCTCCTTCAGTCTTTTTCAGAACTGCCTATTTAAATTTAAATAAGATGTTATTACTGGTTGTTCAGTTGTGTAATTTTAACTCACATTTATTTGATACTTTTTCTATGATACTGCCCATGCTCCCACATGATTATTAAACATGTGATTTAAAATTGTAGAGAATTATTGGACAATGACTGATGACTATTAGAATGGAAGTTTTGTATATTACCATTATTTTATATTTAAGCTTGAACTGACAGCAATGTAAGCCAGAAATATTTTGACATTTGATTGTCTTTTTCGTGTTTTGGCTGATTGAAATGGTCGTTTGCTTGGAATGGCATTTCTGTGGAAGTCTATGGTATAGTAACTCGAAGCACTAATCAATCTGGCAATTTTAAGAGTTCTTTCAGGCATCTCTGGGTGGAATTTGAGTCACTTTGATGATGACTGGCAGAGCAGAGGAATAGTTGCACCATCAACTTCATTGTTTCTTTGTGGCTATAGAAGATAAACCAGTCAGTGATTACCTTGAATGAATGGCTACCTACCATATTAAAAGCCTCACCATCCCCTTTTTGGTTCTAAAATGTTAACTCGCATAGTGATTTGTTTCTAAGTCTGCAAGAAAAGAATGATTTAGCAGTGTGGGGAGATGATTCAGGTGTGCATAAGCCCACACAGGGGACGAAAAAGGTGGCCGGGGTTCTGGCATGACAGATGGGATGGAAGACTGGATGAACTTAGTATGAAGCAGATGGGGGGGGAAATGGGGGATGGGGATTTTGAACCCTCCTCAATATGGTGAGGGAAAAGTGATGGCATGTGCAGCTGAGAGGATGAAGGTTACTCAGTGGTCTTTGGGTAGAAGAGAGAGAGTGTGTCCTGCAGAGGCCAAGAAAGTGGAGAGATCCTTGGGCATGTAAAATGTTATCATCTAGTTTTATTTTAAACAAGGAGCATGATATAACAAAGGCTAGTAGAAGATAGCAGATTTCAAACTGGAATACTTCTCAAAACCAATGTATCAGCTTTTGAGATTTTCAGATGGTTGAAGTAAATGAGTTTGGACCACTTCTTAAAAACATGGATCTGGAAGTCTCTTACTTGTTGTGTAAAAACAGATGATGCTGCTGAGATACAGCAGTGGCAGTGACAGTGAGTAGAGACTGCTGCTGAACTGCTCATTGTTTGTCCTTTTTTTCCTGAAAGACTTGTCAAGAAGACTAGCAGATTTTTATGCAAATGGAATCTAAGTTAGTTTGTTCCAATTCTTCTCTTACGATTTGACGACATTGCTCAAGTCCAAAATGTTTTGTAGTCCTGTTTGAAGCTGGACATTTTTTACCTGTTTCAGCTTTTAAAGAAGTCTTATGGCTCTGCCTGATATTTGAGGCCCACAGAGTTCGTGAACCACAGTGTTTGTCTGTGAGGAAACAGGTATTTTGACTTTTTGTTCTGTGTTACAGCTTTGTAGTTATATTTTATTATAAAGTACGGGTTTGCATTTTCTCCCATCTGAAAACTGTCTGAAGCCAGGCAGTTACTTTTTATTGATTTCCTATACCTTTAGGTGGTCCTCACAGATTTCTATTTTTTCTACTTTTTTTTTTTTTTCTTTTTAGAAGCTGCATTAGCCTGTACAGGATGCAATGAATGTATGGCAAGTGTAATGAGTATAGAAATATTTGATACTTTTGATGTTAAAATTGTGTCAGTGAAATTTTAAAGACTTGGCAAACTTTAAAGAAATGTGTGCAGGCTCTTCCAAAGCATTATTATGTAACCTAAACTTTGTGCGTAGAATGTCTTTTTACTCGAAAGTTAAAAAGAGTAATTGAAGCTTGCAGAAAGGAGTCAGGAAAACAGTGTAACTCTAGATGCTTCTGGTGGCTGTGTGTATGGGATTGTTTTTAATGATCTGTAGGTTGCAAATAGTTGGAAAATTTTCTCTTTTACTTCACTGAAAAGAACAGCTTGCAGCAACGGATACATTTTACAGTTGCATCAAGTGTGCAATTACTAAGCAAGGATGAGAAGCCTGACAGTTTCACTTCTTAGCAAAGCTGACCTCTGGAGGATTTTGTTAAAGGAATTTCACTTTTTTAACAACTGAACTGAAAAAAAAAAATCTCATATTGAACAGAGCCAGCTAATTGTATTGCTAACCACATTCCTGCAAATCTTCAGGAATTTCTTGAAGAAATCAATGTAGTTTATGCAGTGTTATTTGATAGTATTAGTACGGTTCCCTTTGTTCTAAATGCAATGTGAATTATCACACTACTCTCTCTCCTCATTTATGGGTGCAGTCCTCTTTCTTACCTGGATGTAGTTATGACATATGTATTAACCAGAACAGTTCCATGGCTCCTCAGTCTCTACAGATTCATAAACAAATGTCATGGCACAAGGAAAGCTCAATCTGTCAGGAGTGTAGAGCTCTTGTGGAAAACCAAAATGTCTTTTCCTTTATTTTATATAACCCCCTTCTTTCTGTAATATCCTAATATATTTTAAAATACTGGAAATTGTGTACAGTATATCAAACCTTAACACAAAGTGTGGTGGACTACTTTTGCCATGCTTTTTTCATTAACATAGATGCTGTGACAGGATAAAGGAAGAGCACTACATTAGGAATAGAGTTTCTATCTAAAAAACCAAAACAGCCCTCCTTCCAACTAACCAAACACCCTGCTGAAAAACAAACAAAAAACCTCACTAAAATCTAAAGCATTGAAAAAATACTTAGTTCAATGCTGTATTTGGAGTATTTTTATTGGTTAAAAATAGCAATTTTCAGTAATTATATATTCTCAAGATAATTTATTTTTTTACTGGAAAATGTAAATATGAACATTACTGGATAGACACAAAGAATAAGAGTCAAAAGGAAGCTGACATGTTTTCTAGAATAGAATCAAAAGAGATTTTCAATAAAATATGAAAGTTAGTTTTACTTAAACTATCTTTTTAATTATTGAAACATCCTATTTAGTTACTGAAAAGAGTGAAATTCTGTAAATGAGTACTGCCTATTTCTGTCATACACATGGCACCTTTCTTCTTACCTGGGAAGTCCGCAAGCTTTCTATTTATATTCTATGGTGTATATAATATAGATTATTTTTATATATACATATACAATATATTTTCCTGGATGTTAAGAAGTGGTATCTAAACACAAGTATGTGGAGAAAGGCCTTTTTCTGGATGTTGTCCATACTTTTTGTAAGTCTAATGCAGATAGTTAAGTTATAGTTCACAACCAGTGAGTATTATTTCCAGATCCTCTTATTCCCCCTACCCCGTCTGTTGGGGCAGGGGTAAAAAAAGACTGAGATAGGCTCTTCTCAGTGGTGCCCAGTGACAGGACAAGGGGCAGTGAGCACAAATTCAAATACAGGATATTCAATTTAAATGTAAGAAATTTTACTACTGTGAGAGTGGTCAAAGACTTCCAGATCGGTATGCCCAGAAACCCTATGACATCTCTATCTTTGGAGACATTTAAAACCCAACTGGACACATCCATGGTCAACATGTTGTAGTTGGCCCTGCTTTCAGCAGGGGGCTGGACTAGGTGACCTGCCAGCATCCCTTCCAACTTCAGATATTCTGTGTACCATTTTCATTTTATTTCAAACAACATTTTGGTTGCATTTCCTCTCTTGATTCCCATGTTTCTACACTGTCTTTTCAGACAGACTCGAGAGAAATTTCAGTGCATACCGAAAAGCTTTGTTGTTGAAGGGCTTAACACTGCTTCTTTCATATAGAGCAGTTAAAAGTTGCCATTAATTGAGAAGTATAGTGTAGCAGCAAAATACATATAGGGATTTAACTACAAGTTTTGGAAGCTTGGGAGTCATAACTAACTATTCAGCTGTCAATTTTATATGTTATGCTACAAGCACGGCTAAGCTTTCATGCTAACATTTTGTACAGATCATATTTTTTCTCTATAAAGGGTTTGCTGTATTGTTTTCAATCTGCCAGCTGGCAATAGAATTTATAAGGCTGGACTATTTGCTCGGCTAAAGAGTATATTCACATTGACAGGGTCTAAACTCCTTTCCAGAGAGTCTACAGTTTAGCCATCCTTAAGGACAGTACAACTACACTGTTCAGTGTATCCATTATCAAAAAATGATGGCACCTCATTAATTTTTGGCATGGGGAAAGAGAGACTCATTATTATTAGGATAATAAGCTGTACCAAACTGATGCAATTGATGTTAAGTATTGTGCAAGAAGAAACTGCTGCTTAAATAGTAGGATTAATTAGTGTTTATTGTAAAGGGTTGGTGTATTCTCTGGGCAATGCTGTATCATCTGGAAATATTTAAAATAGAGTCTATTATGATCATAGCGAAGCATCAAAAAGTTAGGAGGACTTTGAAATGATAATAGCTTGCTAGGTAAAATACCTCACTGAATCAGAACTGAAGTAACAAGTGTTAGTTCAGTTTTTTACTTACATCAGATATTTGAGGGAGATAAATGTAATCTGGTGAATATACATATAGAATATGTATACCTTCTGCTTTGTATTGCACTTCGAAGGGATGTGAGGATAAGGCCTGTAAAGTTCCTATCCTTAGCCACCTTATCACATCTATTGCATTTTTACAGGGTAGAAATTGTATGGCTGGGTTTTGCATCCTCAAATTCCCATCCTGATACCCTGCTCTGTGGCATACACATATTATAAATATTTTGCTTTGGCCTTTTACACTTCCTTACTCTGTATGTTAGATAAAAGTTTGTGTTCAGTCCTTATAAAGTTTTAAAATTTGAAATGCTGAATACCTTTTGAGTATTTGACAGTGACAAAAGCTGATAAATCTGCTTCTGTTGGCATTTTGCATTGAAATGGAACAACTCGCTGCAGAATTATAGAGAGCAGATTAGATATACTTCAGGTTAGATTCTGGATTTAGCTTGTTTAGTTATGGACAGAGATAGACATGTGAAAGAAAAGACTACAACTGCTGGGGTAGAGCATCCATCCATCTTTCTGTGGCAGAGCTCTTAACCTTCATATGCCAGTTTATCCTGAATGGCTTTTTCTTTCAGGTCTTTGGCAGAGGGAAAGCCATTGGTAAGCTTGTGGTGGTTTTACAGTTCTGGACAGTCATTCTGTGCAAGAGCATAGGCTGTGTAAGGGCAGTATGGAACACAGTTCTGTAGAAAAAGACCTGGTCATTGTTTTGGAAAGGCTGAACACAAGTCAGCAGTGCATCTGTGTCATGAAAATGAGCCACATTTTGCATTGTAATAAGAAGGATGCAGAGAACAGGTAGAAATTACTAATTTTTTGTTTTGGTTTGATTTGTTTTTTTCTTTTTTTTTACTTTTTACATCTTTTGTTGCCATTTGTGAGTTTGCAGCTGAATTACCATGTGCAACTTTGGGCTCCCAGCACAAGAAAAATGTCTGTAGAGAGTCCAGTGTGGGGTCGCCAAGATGAGTGTTGGAGAAATGATACATGAGTCTCTGGGTTATTCAATCTGGAGAAAAGAAGGTTTGTGTGTGATCTTAGTGGTATCTTCAGTTATCTAATGGGAGATTGTAGATAGGTCACTCTCTTAGGATTGTGCAGTCAATGAGCGAGAAGCAACAGCACAAGTTACAAGACAAATCTGGTTAGATATTAGAAGAGGATAATTTTTTCACATATGATAATGATTAAGCACTAGGAAAAGTGCCCATCAAGGGCATATCCATCAGTGGAAATGCCCAAAGCTTTAACTGAATATTGTTCATCCCTAATGACGTGATTTAACTTCGAAGTCAGATTCAGCAACAAATTTGAAGGAGGACTTGGGGCCAAATGACATTCCAGTCTAAATTATTTTGCAATTCCACCAACCATCTAGGCCACCAACATCAGGGATTGTTCTTATGGAATTAACCAAGAAGCATTTCCCTATCACAGACATTGTCACACATTCTGGATACATTTCAAGCTCCTTCCTGTCAGTGGCTGCTGGGGTATTAACAGATAGGCTGCATGTTCTCACTACAGTAAATAAGAAGCAAAATATTTTTGGTTGTGATTCAATGCTTCTTGTCCTTTATTCAATGTATAGCATTTTAAGACTTAATATTTATCACTGGGAGGTAAATTTGTAAACTGCAAAATTTCTATAAAAGTTATGTATAGAATATTGTATGCCAGATGCTTTTCAGTTTTAGTGATATAGGAGTGAATTCATCTTATTTCTTGCTATTGGAAGCCCTTCTTTTGGCTCATCAAGTACAGCTCATGCTCTTCATTTTGGCATTTCCTTACCTGTCTTCTTCCAAAACATGAAAGATATATGGATATGCACAGGAAACATTAATCGGTTGATTCCTTGATAGTCACCTTTAGCTTAGTTCAGTGACTTTCCCCTTCTTTTTAGGGACACTACTTTTTCTTCTTCTTTGGGCTGATTCTGTTGTATCTGCTTTCAGATCAATTGCAGATAGTAGAGAAGAATCAATTGCTGTTATAATTTATACAGAAATAAATGTTAATCAATTCTTGTAGTATCCCAGTGCTAATCAGAGAGACAAACCCTCACAGTAATCCAATGTATGAAAGTAGGTTTGAACTTTCTGGGCTAAATCAATTTAGAATGACTTTTTAAAAATAAACAGTGGTATTTCTCCTTTCTCTGCTCCCGTTCTTCTTTCAGGGTGAAAAAAAATATATATTCCCAGCTGCCTTGATTAATTTTTCTTAATTTTCCTCTTTTTTTTCTTCTGGGAAAGCTGATAGTGGTCTGTGGGTTCATGCATGAGGATGTCTGTGGGTTCCTACAAAGTTTGCAGAATTGGTTTAATGGAGGAAAGCAACCTGTGCTTATTGGGAAAGACCTAATGTGTGCCCTCAGTAATGGAGATAAGTGCATACAGTATTCTCCCAGTTCTTGGAAAAATCAGGAACCTGAAATGTGACATCAGACATTTGCTACCTTTATGCACATCCTTGTTTTTCTACCTTGTCCTTACTTTGTACAGAATCACTGGGAGTTTGAAATCTTTACTATAAAATGAGAAATTTTATTTTGAAGAGTTTAAAGGCTGTATTTGGAGGCATTTCTAGTAAAAGTTGAGAAGTGGGCTCGTGAGCCTTTGTCTCTTCTGCCTTAATCTCAACAATGGCACAAGTACCAGCAGATGTTTGAATGGGGCAGGGGTATTGAGGCAGTTGAAGGAGAATCGTGAGGGTAATGTGGGGGCGGGTGGGCAGACCTTAGTCAGTGGGACTGGTGGGGCTGTGCGTTCTGTAACAGAGACATTAATAGTTTCTGGGGTCTGAAATGGACTGTAAAAGTGGGAATGTGCCTGGGAAAGACAAAGAGGAATCATTTTCCTTTCTAAATATACCAAAGGTAAAGGATGTGGCTGAGCTGTCAATTGACTTTTAATAGCTGAAAATGCTTAATTTATCAAGCTGTTGGAATGTGGACAGCTTCTCTGGTTTACCTGTGCTGTTAGCCCTTCAGTGCTCGACTTCTCTTCCTTCTCATGTCTCTTATAAATTTTCTTTCACCATCTAATTGCAGCCTCTTTTAGCTCCTACATTGCTCACTCTCTCCCTGCCCTGCACATTCTCTCATGGTTGTCTGTGACTTGGTGCCTGTAGCATGGACCCTGTCAAGCCAGGAGACAAGATATGACTTAGAAAGCTGTTGGGTTTACTGGTTTTTTTTTATAAATTATTTCTTTAATTTGCACACCTCTGCTTCTTTCGCTTGTTCTTTTTTTGCCACAGAAAAAGTCTGCAAGGTCTTAAAAAAAACTCTAGGTTTTTGGTTTATGTCTGTCCAAGAGAAGTGTGGCTCAGGCCGTCAAGTGCTCTCCTAAAGCCAGTGGCAAATAGATATTAAAAAAGCACATGAATTAAAATGAAGGCACTAAAGACAGTGTTGACTGTGGGCTCAAAAGGTTTGTGAAGTTTCTGTAGAATCTTGTAAAATTATGTACTACAAGTAAGGAATAAAATCTAACAATATAGTTAAAAAACCCTGCATCCTAAGCTAAAGTATTTAAATGTGTGAATAGGCAGATGTAGCTGGAAATTCTGTTTATTCTGTGAACATAAATCTGTTGTTTCAGTACTCCACCATCTGTCTTTCACTTTGATGTTCTTATCTGTTTCAGTTAAAATTATCATGGAACAGCAAGAGCTGGCGGGTCCCAAGAGATGGGGAGCCAAGGGTGACCTTCACCCATGGAGCACAGTCCCAAGGGTCCTGACAAAAATAAGCAACCATACCTAGTACTGATGTTTTCTAAAGCTAATTATTGCCAGTGTTTTAGAGAGTTGATTTAAACTGGTGTGATATGGGGGCAGTTCAGAGGGGCAGGCCAATTCCACTGTTTCCTTTTGACAGCTACGTGCAGCCATTTCTCATCAGGATCTGGTCAGCCACTGGCCTCAACAGGCATTTTAAAAAATTGTTTTGCACACTTAAGGTTTCCACATTTTCTCCCATTTGTCATGTTAATTTTCCCCCTCCTGGAATTCCGATTATTTACATGAACAGAAGTGACTTTGGTATTAATGATGCCATTATATACTACACTGAGTCCATTAATAAATTAATAATGCTGTGTCTTGTTTGTTTATAAATGAGGCTCACTGAAGGCTGTTTCAAATGAAAAATACCACTGATTGCTTGTAATTTAATCTAGTGAGTTTTTATGCATGTGAGGCAAAGTCAATTAGTCAACTGAGAAAATTCTAACTCCCAGCTAGATTTCGAGTTTAATGCAAATAATTTAGTTAGAAATAGCAACCTGAAAAAATATGGAAAAAAATATTAGCAAAGTTCTTTTGTTTCCAAAGCCCCTTTTAATAGTTATTTCTGTTTTGGAACATGACCATCTTTATGCCTTCTCCATAGTTTGGTTTTTGTACGTAGTCCGAAATTTGAAGTTTATTTGGATTTTGTTGACCTGTTCTAGCACCAAAATCTAGAATTTTCCTGTAATACAAGATAAAATGCCCTTAGGCAGCACAATTTGTCAACAAAAGCGTGTAAACTGCAAAGTTGTTCAAGCTTTTATTTTCTTCTTTCTTTGTCAGCTTTTTGCATTGTTGATTGATTTGCTGTAGTGCTGCTGTCAGTAGTTTACCAATAGTCTGGTAGAATCTCATGACTGGCATTTTGCCTTTTTAAAAACCATCTCATTGCTGCAGTAAAGAATTTGAACCTCTAAATCAGCTATCATAGCTGTTAGACTTCTTTTTTTATTATTATTAATGTGCTTTTGGGAAAGGAATATTGAACAATAACTAGGAGCAAGTAAAGTACTGGAATAAGCTTGAAAAGGTCAGTCTCTAGGCAAGAGGCTTTTCGTATGTTATCTTTATTTAAGGTCTGTGTTCTAATACAGTAACATGCATGCATTTATATTTTAAATGGAAATTAAAATGCTGCTATAGGTCACACTCTTTAAAAAAAATCAGTAATTATTAGCAAACCACACCTCAGCAGCATGGGTAATATTCAGTTTCATTCTTAACCACTGTCTTTTAATGTTTTTACATGTTTTTTGTTAAAAGTGGTGAAAAATATTGTGAATATTTTTCCACATAATTATAGAAAAATATTGATGATTAAGAAAAATGTGATACTTGTGTTCTATAAATTTGGTTTTAAAAATGTAAATTAAATGCAATTTTATTTTATGCCTAAAGGACTTTAGGTAGAGAAAGTAATGACAAATTTTGGGGAAAACTTTGGAAAAGTTCATGACAAGCAACTGCAATATGCTCAGGAAATACTTCTGGAGGAAAACCCATTTAAGCACTGTGTGATACTGTGGGATATCAAATGTTTTGACAGTAATTTTTAATCTCTTGCAGGTAGGTGTATTGTTATGCTCAAGGACCAGGAAAGCTAATACAAATCTGTAGGTGTATTAAGTGATCATGTAAGATTTCTCTCTTTTTAGTCCTGAGTAGTAATAAAATAATGAACTGGCTTTGATATAAAATAATTTGTTGGTTTATTGCTCTATTTATCTAATGGGAATTCTTTAATATGTTGTTCTACTGCCAAATTGTATGCTAGAAGATCAGACAACATAAGATACTTGGAAGTTTTTCATTACTCAATCTTAAAGGTAGATTTTCCTTTTAGTAGCAATCTGCTATGTGTGCCTGAGATACTAGTGCTAGTATACTTTTAAGATACTTTAGAGGCTGCACGTTCCTCATACATTCAACCTGAAGGTCATTGCTGCTATCTGTATATATGTGAAATAATAAAATATAAAAGATGCATCTGGTTTAAGATTTTAAAGTCTAATTATCCCATAAAGGAATCTGTAGTTAAGTGGATTTTGTGAAATTATGGAAAGGGAAAAAGGTTGCAGACAGGAAGCTCTATGAGCTAAGAAGGTGACAGTGAAAAGTCATTCTTCAACTGAATGTTTTTTGTCAGGATTCTTAGATTTTTGTCAATGTTTAAAAATGAAAGATTATCCCAGAGAGCATATTTAACTATGTGAAGCAGAAGGCAAGGAACATAATAAAGAAATATTTAATAAATAAATATTTTAAAACCCCCAACAATATTAATTATAAAAATATAGACTCCTTTCCTTTTTCTGTCCCTGTGTGTCTAAGTTGCATGCATCTATTTAGATTATACAGGTGACAGCTAGTATCACTTCTTGTCAGAAAATGGCAGCAAATATTGTTTATTAGCAGTGCTTAGAGTTGAATAAATGCTTTCTACTAGATTGTGACAATTGGAAAATATAGATTTACCAAGCTGAAGATAAAGCCAGTCTTCTTTATTAACCATTTAACAATAAATTTAAATACAGGCACATTAACTAATGTTTAGAGGTAGTGCATGTTCTACATCTAATTTATAAATCATACATAGATTCTAATGAGATTTCAGAAGAGCCATTCCTTTTTATGAAACTCTGTACTCTTTAGTATCATTTTGCCAAAAAGTCAGAGAAGTTTTCTCTGCCAAAACTTTTAATTCAGCAGTTTTTCTTTTCCAGCATCTAGCAGCATCACCTTGGGGAATCTGAGATGACTGTGTAAATTGAAACAGTAAGTCTAGAGGAAGTGATTTTTCTTTAGCAGACTAACCAAGGGAGGTGCAGGAAAAAAAAATCTCTTGAACGGGTAACATTTTAGGAAGTCACTTTATTTTAAAAACTAAAGGCCATATTTAGTCTTCATTAATGTCAGTGTGATCAACATAAGTGAATTTCATATAATGTATATTTTATGGAATATGTAAGGTTATCTCTCATTTGAAAATTTTCTACTGTCATGAATTTTGGGGAGTAATATTGCTTAGAGGTGTTGTGTGGGAATGATTCATGTTATTGCAAGTGATGGAATGGGTTTTACTTGCATGTTTGTCAGTAAATTGAAATGGCTGGTAAGGGATGCAATAGTTTGGCCTTTTAAAATTTACCACTATTCTGTCCAGAAACTTTAAAAGTCTTCCAGTCCATTTAACTGGGAAATGGCAATCTTTATTTTTCAGTGATATTAAAGATACCCCTTACAGACACAGATCAGAAGACTTGAGAGCATGTGGCAGCTGGGACATGCATGTTTAGAAAAGCTGAGATTAGCAAATGTTTTGATTTCCACAGTGTAGCACACTGCCACTAGACCTGGTTTTTGTTTTGGTGTTTGTTTTTTGTTTGTTTTGTTTTGTTTTTTTTTTTTTTTTTGGTTTGGTTTTTTTTTTTTAGGGAGGCTCCTTGTCTCTGGGATATTTGTAGTTCAGAATCATCTATGAATTTGGATCCATGAATAGGAAATGCAATGATACCCATTTAATTCCTTAAGAAGATTGAATCAGTTTTGACCAACACATACACTGATGTTTAGTGATAAAAAAACCCCCAAACATCAAAACAACCCCCCCCCCCAAAAAAACCTCAACCAAACAAAAAAGACTCCAAAACTCCACACAAAAAAACCAAAAACTATTCAAGCTGTTTTGACTTCAAAATGGCCATCTACGCATTCCTGTTTGGTCTCTCTCTGGGGTGTTTGCTGTTTCTTTTTCTACAAGGCTGTTTACAAGTGAGGTGAGAGAAACTACATGTGTGACAGGAGTTTCCTTTTCCAGACTTTCTTACTTCTAGCATAAGCCCCACTAGTACTGAGACTGTGAGGTGGATATTAGCTGTCGGCTAATGATGATGTTTATATGTTTGTTTGTTTGTTTTTAGTGTTTTGCTTTATTGAGATACCACTTGAGATGGCCCAAGCACTGGAGCCTCAAGTCTTGTAAGTAGCTTCTTACTTTGTCATCTAAGCAGGTTGTATTTAGCTTCTGAGTGGGACCATATGAAGCTCTGCTTGTGTTGTTTTCCCCAATGCAGTCGTGTTTGAATTGAATTGGAAAGGAGGCTTCCCCACAAAGGGAAGAACTAGTCTGATTATTTAGTAAAAATAAAGGTGTTGAATCTCTTCCATATGCATTGCAGATGTCTACTGCATACAAACTCTAGGACACTTCAGGTTTTCAAAAGTGAATTACAAACATATCTTTGAGGTTGGAAGATATTTATATGTCTTTTTTAAAATGCATCTGTTTTATGTACCTTGGCATCATAATTGTTCCTGCATTCCTCATCATGCATTCGTCCTTCCTTCACCAGTAAAGAATTTCACACTGTGTCTAGTCAAATGTCAGGAGGTGATGCACCACTGAAAATGTGTCACAGAGATCTTTTACTAAAGGTCTGGAACAGCTGCAGGGGAAGAAGTAGTTTTGTTCTCATTCTCACTGTTTTTCTTGACTCAGAAAAATTTGGTTTGGAGTTTAGATGAGTTCAGAGAAATTCTGCCAAAACCCAGAAATGGCATGTAAAGCCACAAAAAACAATGGTTCCCCCTTTACTGAAATACGCTCTTGATATGAGAAGAATTTGAAGACAGCTACTTATGGGCCAGCAGGGGATGGCAGTGGAGTCAGCCCAGAGCCCTAGTCATCAGGCAAATTCATGGTTACAGGCGTGGGCCAAGAAAGAGTCACTTTTCGTGTGTCATCTTCTGGTCAGCTGAAATGTCAGGTCTCCTTCTAAACAGAGCCCTCCCCTTCCCTTTCCAGATTGGCTTTGTATGAGCATTTAAAAGCAGCTCTAAAACTTGCCTATCTTGTTGCTCAGAAGCTCAACCATGTGTTTAAATACCCAATTTTAAACACCTGCCTTTAAAATACAACGTGTAAAATCAAGTTCATGTGAAAGTTGTAAGTAATGTTTGGGACAGGACCAGAATAATCCTTTCCTAGGTGTTGATTCTGGAAGGCATAAAAAGTGCATGCCTACAGGAAGTTATGAGGGCAGAAAACTCACAAACCATGTTATCCCTTAGAAATTTGCCAATGGACAAATTTTCCAGGCTCTTAGAAAATGAAACAAAAGCTATCTCTAATAAAAGTAAGAGCTCACCATTTTTCCTAATTGGCTTTTCAGTTTAATTTACATTGCATTAAAAAAAAAAAAGGCTGGTCTGAAGCTCAATAGTACTATAATTTTCCTCATGGTTGCTTCTTTTGAGCACATCTCAGGACAGTGCAGGTAAAAAGAAACACTTTCTTTTTTAAGCTTGTAGAAATATCTCTTTTTCCTTTTCTGTCTACCAGTTCCATCAGAGTGAACTTGATATGTTTTCCCAAGGAATTAAATTTGCTGAGAACTGGAGTTTACTCTGGAAGAACTTCAGAACAAGTCTTCCCTTTTTTTCTTTCTCTAATGAAAGAAATGCTTGCTTTTTTTTTGTTCAGAGGCACTAAGGATCAAAGGGAGCCTTTTGTTAAAATAGGAGGTTGTCCTGATGTGTTAACTAGATATTTTTTCTACTCCCCTGCTACTTACTATGATGTTGGCTGACTATACCTACCGATATCCCTAGCTAAGAAATGCCACTTTTATACTCTTGCTATAATGTGTTTATAGTCTTTGGAGTATTTTAGACTCCTTCAGACTGCAAATATAGTATTTATTTAAATATAGCATTTGCTATTATCTTGCATTCCTTGTAGTATTACCAGATAAATCTAGTGTTCTTTTATCCTCTGTGTGTTTAGATTGTATTATATTGTAACTTGTATTATGCCTATTACATATTACCATGCACTGGGAATTCCTGCTGTATTTGCAGATATGGTTGTACCTATCTCAGATTGGTTTAGCGTAAAAATAAAAATACCAGCTTGTTTATCCTCTCGATACCTGGACTTTTGACATTTAGTGCCAATATACCACTGAATTTTCTTCATATTTTTTTTAATTGATTGAATGAATTTGTCTTTATGCTGTTGGGGGGCAGAAAGATCTGACTTCACCACCAGCAGGGGTTGGTTGGGAACCCTGCATTGTAACAAGGTGGGTGATCATGCCAACAAGGAGACAGGGTCCTGAGTGGTGAGTCAGGGCTGGGATTAGGTCTGGAGACAGCAGTCAGGGGCAGAGTCTGACTAGTGATTTCCCAGAAAGCCCGCAGTAAATTGGGGCACATTTGAGCCAGCAAATCTGGGCCAGGGTGATGATCAGGCTGGTGGAAGAGCAGACACAGTCATAGCCTACAGTGAAACAGTGAGGGGAGCCAGTGGTACAGCCACAGCCAAAAAGCAGCTCCCAAGGAAAAGGTGGGCTAGAACCTCCCTTCTACTTCACAGTGATGCTTCTCAGCAGCATAGTTGAGTTTGGACTCAGCCACTCAGCTGGACTTCGCTTAAAGCTCGGAAGAAAGGTGTGTTCAGGGCCCTTCTCATTAGTGTGACTTCTTCATCACAGAATCACAGATGGGCTGAGGTTGGAAAGGACCTCTGGAGGTCATGTGGTACAATCCTCCTGCTCAAGCAGGGCTACCTAGAGCAGGCTGCCCAGGAATACATACAGATGGTTTTTGAGTGTCTCCAAGGGTGGAGATACAATGCAATTAAAAGGTGTATTGGATCCCAAATCATTTGCACCCAGGAGCTAATTAGCTCACTTTTAGCTATCAGACTGCTTGTAAGAGCTGCATCTATGTAGTTTTCTGTATTCAGTATGGGGCAATAATCCCCAGCCCCTAACCACAGCTGGAAATGCTCAGCAAGATATGCAGTAGACAACACTGTATTTTCTCTTTCTCAGCCAAATTTTTTTTGTGTTGTTTCTTCTCTCTCTTAGTGTTGGCATTCAAACAGGTAATATCTGAATCTTTTCCATCTCCCATCCTCTGTTAGGGCCCACTAATGTGAGGTTATATGTGCAGTGATGAGTTATCTGTGCATCTCTGTTCTTCTTGGCTGAGCTCAGAAGCTCATGTGTTCAAGAAAAATATCAAATGTCAACTTTATAGTATGACTAATCTTGAGCATTGAATTAACAACTTCTTAATTCTTAGGACACTATGCTACCCCACAGTCAGCTGCATGTTTCTAGTGTTTTCAGTTTTACTCTTTAAAAACTGAAAAGAAATATTTGGTTAATTGTCTGTTAAGACAGATCCTGTTTGATCTATATCATGTTTTTTCTGACCATGTGCAGTCTGTTCTTCATGCTGTTTTATTTCTGCTTACTGCCCCTCTTACATTTGACACATCAGTCTCTTAACCCATATACTTTGAGTGGTTGAAGGCATCTTAGATTTACCTTTTTAACTGAATAGATGGGTCTTTATGTCACTGTCAAACTTGCTTTTTAATTTACTTTCATCATTGAATTATCTTTTTCTTGAAGACTTAACAAAGTGAATACCCAATAAGTGACAAAAATTAAACACTAAAACAAAGCCACTGAGTATGGTTACAGGCACTGACTTGAGTATGTTTCTCTTTCCCTTTCTAGCCTTCATCCAATCTTACATATGGAATTAATTGACTTAAAAATAATAACAGCAGGAATCAGAAGGAGAGAATGAATTTGCATATATTTTTGAGAGGAAGATTTTAAAAATACTTAGTGAGTTTTTTTGTCTTTTTACTTTTAATCAGGAAATCTGTAAGTAAAGGCAATGAGTCACCAAAAAAAGTCCTAAGGGAACAAATAAGAAACAATGTGCAAGCTAAATGCTAGAAAATCATGCTGGTTCAGAATTTTCCACGTAAAAAAGCTGTTTTCTTGAACTTTGTGGAGGACAAACCTCAGTAGTTCTGTACTGTGGGCTTGTAGAGGTTGTGGATTATTGCACTGGGAATTTAGCTGGTGTGGAATTTAAGTGCCATTTATTGTTCTGTACTGTAATATTTTATAGTTGTAATGCTAGGCATACATATATACCAGTTTTACTTAAGAAATGTGCTAGAAAAGTTCAGGTCTTCCACAGCTGTGAAAAGATATTTTAATCTTTATTATTTCAATAGTCTCAGATTTTCATAAAAATAATGATAATATCTCTTATAAGGCTAACCTAGAGTGGGTGAGAATTGGAGGTTTTTTTGTTTGTTTTACAAGCTGTTCATATCTAAAGGAAGCCTGGCATTCTACTAGAATTTAATGGTTGGAAGGATTAAGACACCTTATGCTGCTTTGCTGTTACTAGCATCTATTTAACGCCTATATAAATTTGAAAAGAACTTGTGCTTTGTTAAAAGCTCAAAACCCTCATCTGTACCTTCCAGTAATGTATGACTTGCAGTTTGAAAACCTTCATATTGAGATTTGACCTTGAAATTTCAAATGCTTGAAAAAATAATTTAAAAAAAAGGAATAAGAAAAACTTTAATAGTTTTTCTAAATAAATAAAGAAAGTGCCTTAGGCAAAAGTCCATGTTAAGCAAGCAAGCCAAAAGTCAACAGTTCTCATTTAGGAAATGTTTGCTCGATGAAGAATTGATATTCATTTAGACAAAACCGTGATTTCTTTGGAGACAATCTTGCTTTGGCAAAACATTTTAATGATATGACAGTGAACTTTTTAAAAATGAAATGCTTCTCACATAGCAATACTTACAAATATCTCGCAATGACTTATGCAGCTCTTATGGTGTTGTGAGTTAACCAAAAACTACGACCTGTCTAGCAGTAAAAGAAAGAATTTGCATTGATTGCCATTAATGCTGGTATAACTTTAAAATAGAAGAATGTTTGATGGTATTATTCCACACTGTTAAAGCCAATCCCAATATCTTGATTGTTTGTTTGTTTAATTATACTTAGATTAAATTCAAAACAGCCAGCTGATCTTAGCAGCTGGTAAATATTTACTGCTCATTTGCCAAATTCCTTAGAGCACAAATTTTTGCTTTTTCTGTGTCCTAATACTTAATGGATAAGAACTCATTCCTTAAAAATTGCACTGTAGGAAGTAGAGGGGGTGGAAGCAAGCCTATACATACTAGATACTCCTCTTGCATATGAAAAATGTATGCGAAATTTTAGAGAACATTACAGGGCTGTATAATCTGTATGTTGAACATAAAATCTGTCTCCCTTGAAAATGCACCAAGACTTGAGTGAACAGGTGGCTGTTTGGGGTGTACCTGTGACCATGCTTGTTACAGTTCTGTTTAGCACAGCTTCATCCAACAGGCTCAGTATTTAGGAAGGGGTAGGAAGTGACATGCAGTTGGATTTGTGTACTGATGATGTAGGCATCATACTGCAGTGAAAGCCACCTGACATTTGCTTTAGAAAGTGCAGAGCAAAGACATTTACTTTTTGAATCATTCATCAGCCATTGGGTATATGGTTGTATCTGTTCTAGGAAAATGTGATGGTTGTTAACCAGTAAAAGGTGTTAGCTGTTCAGGAGGTGACAAGGACTGTACTTTGGGCTATTGCACAGCACAACTGCAGATAACATGTCCTATAAAGAAAAAGTAGGATCAAGAGATATGTGGCCTTGAATTAATGAATTTAGAAGAGAATGTATTTGTTCATTAAAGACCTGTAAACCATATAACTCTAAGCATGTGCAATGGGATGTATGTGCCTTTTTTTTCTTCTTGCCACAGAATAAAATTAATGTATGAAATTTAAGGGACAAAAATATTTTGTCGAAAGCTTGTAGTTTGCTTGGCTCCCAAGCAGAAGAAATGTTTCATGAACTTGAAATCTATATTTAATTTTTCTGGTTGTTGAGTTTTGGTTTGGTTTTTTTTTTTTTCTCCCCAATTACTTTCTGGGTTGGAGGACAGTTTGGAACTTGATTAGGTGTTTTTCATGGAAAAAATCCACTTATTTATAGTTGTTACCAACTATATGAAGTGAACAAACTGAAAAGTCTAGAAAATCTTCTAAAAGTTTTAACAGTGTACCTCCTCTTACCTACAGTAATATTAGATGCTACTTTTAACACAGCTACTTGGCTACACATATATATATATATATGTAGCCTTCTAAACAAAAGGAACTTGACCTTGACAGTGTTTCCTGAAATTCAAGTCTGTATTTCAGTGAGATAGATAATTTGCCATGTTATTAATATCAGCTGGAGATGTTCATTAAAAAGAGAAAGGTAAACAGTTCCCAGACATTATGATGTGATAAATAATGAACAGAGGGGACAACTGATCTCTCCTGTGGTATTTTCCTCAGTAAGGCAAGCATAGGATATTTTTAATTATTCATGAAGCCCTAGGTGGTATTGATTTGAGTCCAACTGTCTTGCAAACTTTTTTTGTTTCTATTACAATGTGCATCTCCTTTCATAACACGATTATTTACTTTTGCCACAACTTGCTTAATTCTGGATGAATCTGGCTATTTGCAAACTCAGAGGAATGGTCATAGGGAAAAGAAGGGTTACTGCCTTGGCTTAGTATTTCATAAAAGTGAATAGTATTCTGCCTCTGAGAAAATGGAAGTTCAGATTGTGCCTCTAAAAACACATCTACAAAGAAACTTTCGCTGAAGCATTAATTCAGAGGTTTCTTATTTTTTTTGCAGTTTTCTTTTTTTCTGCTTCTTTTGTAATTATATGTTAATGCTGATCCTGTTCTGACTGGCACTTCAGTACCTTCAGGCATTTGGGTATGGGTTGTAACACTAGTAAATTGCCACATGTATGGAAATTGTCCATTTGCCACCAACACCGTATCAGAGAGGCAGCAGGAGGTCCTCACTTCCCTTTATATGTGCTCTTAAGTTAATGCCTTTATTAGCAGGGAACTGTGAAGAGGCATATCAAGTTTTATTCCCAGGCTACTTTGCTGTGAGCTTTGCTGTCAACTTTTGCAGTGCATTTTGGCACAGAGTCTCAACATTCAGTGATAACCACTTAATTAGCCCTTGTTTAAAAACTAGTTTTGGAGTCAGGATACCATATTTCATGGACTATCTGAATTCATGTTGCTGGTAAATATAATGTTTTCAAAAAGACATATGCAAAATGTCAGCATAAAAAACCAAGTGTGTTGACTTGCCTGAAGTAAAGCACCTTTTACAAATATTTTATATGCATTTAATACTTAAATATTAAGTTCATGTTGTGCATTGAATTTTTAACATAGTAGCTAGACAATACCAATGAGTTTATTTTTGTAACTGTGTTTTATTCTTTTGTATATCTTTCTGAGAAAAAAATTCTTTTAGATGATCATTTACCAAAGTTATACTTTAAAAGTGTATAGAAAAAACAGCCCAAAGCTCCAACAACCTAGGTTAGTAATTTGAACTGCCTCAGGTGTTTTTATAGTGTGATTTTACTGCTTCAGAGGAGTAGCAGATCAGAGGTCATCCTAAAGCACTTCATTACATAAAAAATGTGATTATGCAGTAGCTGATGTTTCATGACGTAATTTATTTTGCCTATAAAACTTGCTTGTTTATTATACAGAAAATATGTGATTGTGTTGTGCTAATTAGTTTCTAGGTAGCAGAAAGGATATGCTGCTGAGGGGGAAAAGTTATTATTTACTGGCCTTACTCTCATCTTCTGATGTAGTTTTCAGATAGAGTTTGGATTTTAAACAGATAAAACAACTGTTATGTACTTACTATGTACACCATTAAGAGATTAATAATAGAATTTATCCATACTTACCTAATGGAGGAAAAAGGACATCACTTGCAAAACACTGTTAGGATGTCAAGTCAGGAAATCAGAGAGATCAGAAGGAGAAAAGCATGATTAGAAATGTTGGAGCCATTCTTATGGCAGATAAAAAGCACACTAAAATCAAAAATTTATAAAGATCCAGCCTGAAAAAGAAAGAACTGTCATATAGTATATAAAGGAAATTACAGCAGAAAAGAAAAAAATGGCAGAGTTGAGAAAGTCTCTTGTTAATCCAGAGCAATGTGGAAGCCTAGACTAGTAAATTTGTTTCCTACATTTTTAAATCTTCCACATAAAGAAAGATTAAGACTAATCTGAAATCAAATAGTAATAAATTGGAGTATCATAATTTTTAAGTCCTTTGCACATGCATATGGACTTCTAAGAAGTTTCCTCAGTATGTTTGACAGGATGCTTCCAGAAAAGTTCACTGTATTGTTAGAAATGTGATAAATTATTGTAAAGATGGAACTTGGAGGTCTGTAGATATTACTAATGTAGAAAGAAAATTGCATATAGGACAGCAGAGTAATAAACAGGGATTTAGTGTACATAGGACCTTTCACAGACCTCCAGCACTCCACAGAATGGAAGATGCTGTATTGTTAATACAGAAAAGACAGGGAGAACAGCAGTTGTGGTTGGATGTTGGAGTGCATGTTTATATGTCAAGATAGAGTCCCTTGTAATGTTTGGGCAAACACACTGCCTAAAAATATCAAAGCAGATAAATACTAGGTTTCCTCTGTAAACTGGTGTTGCTGACTTTGAGTGGCATGTTTTGATGTTTGCATCCCTTCCTTTCTCACCATGTTTGTGTATCCTGTTGGAGTGTTACTACCTTTTGTCTTTAGTGAACAGCAGACATTGCTGTGGAACTGATGGCTTCAGAGAGGTGCAGAAGGCCACTTAGCAGTCAATATAATTGCATTCACACTAGCAGTATCTTTGGCATATCTTTAGAATAAACCAAAGATCTCCTCACCTGATTTACTAAGAGTTAGCAGGCTAGCCTTGGACATGTGTTATATGTCTCTTTTAACATGGGTCATGGCAAGTTCTTCACATAGTTCCAACAGGAATTTTTCTTACGTGATCCTGTTACTGTTTGTGAACAATGGTGTGCTTCCAGCACAGTAGCTATCTTCTTGCACCAGGTTTGCAAGTTTTGGTAGAACCAAGAACCTTGATAAGCTGAATTATGTGGTAGGTGTTTCGCTTTGCCTTGTCAGTGTTTGTAATGGCACTACTGCCAGTGCCAGAAAATTACAATCCGCCTGGATTAAATGCTGTAAAACATCTCTATTGCCCTCCATCATCATCTTTCCATGAGCTGCAATAACACAAACATTTATGCACTAGAGTCGTAATATGGGTTCAGCAGAAACAAATAGACAGAAGGAATCTATGTAGGCAAAAAAAGCCCACTCAAAACATGTCTGTGAGCTAAAAACCTCTCCACTCAAAAAGGGCAAGCAAGTTCTCTCTGAAAGCATCTGAAGTCAAATCATTGGCTTGAATTAGTGAGGAGCAGATTGAGAGAGATCCCTAGGAATCCTAGCAACAACCCTGTTACCTAAGATTACCACTTGATGCAATTATACAGGTGTGGGTTGAGTGCTGCTCTGCAATATATCTATTCAGATGTGAGCGTGCTAATTCTGGATGTTAATTCTCAGTTAGGTACATGTTCCTCTCTGGGTATAACATCTGTGCATAATTTCCTTATCTGTAAATTAGGGATGTTAATACATCTTTCAAGGTTTGTGGCAAGTTTTTCCTGTGGTGCTCTCTTCTCAATTGCTCGGAATTGTGACAAGAAACTTGGCGGAAATTTTAGTTTGTGTTCAAGATTATTCTTATTTTTTTGATAGAGTCAATGTTATTGTTCGGGTAAAATCTTCATGTCCCTTTGTACTTCAGCATTGCTGAACACAGATAAATTACAGGTTTTGTTTTTTGAAAGGCTCTGTTTCTATTAGATTTCCATACAGAGCCATGAACACGATAAAGTTGTAAACTATAATACTGCAACTTTATATTGGAGGCACACAAAAAATTGAAATTATTTGAGAGTGTAGTCTGTCATATGGATGACAAACAAAAGCAACCTCTTCTCCTTTCTCTCCACCTCCAAAAAAGGCTAATGTTAGATTCCCAAAGCTTCTTACAACTAGCAAGTCAAACAGAAGCTCATTTTGTGACTCATGTGTATGTTATTTAGGCTAGAGAGGCAAGGACTGTGCTTCATTTTAATGACAAACCAAAATAAGATCTAACTTTAGAAATGAAAGCAGACAAACCCCTATGTTAATGAAATGCTAGGGCAAAGCTCTATTACCATCTAAAAATAAACCACATCCTATAGCATAGAAAAAATTTTCAATCTGCTTTTCAATATATTCCATTTCCATACAGAGCAATAGAAGCTTTATCTCTTCTAGGCCTCCCTGGGGAAAGAAAAAAGGGAGGCGATTAAAAAAAAACACATAAATGACTGAGAGCTTTAATTTATGAAAGAAGAATGTGAAAGGTTTCCTCCCCCCTTAATACCTGTTTCATTCAGGACTTTTAAGTCCTTGTAAAAGCCGTATATAGAAATGTTAAGAAATAGTTTGAATGTTCTAGAAGGATGAAAATGTAAAATGAAGAAATAGTAGAGTGTGATTTGTAACTGAAATTTTAAGTAAATTTATTATGTTTATTCTAGTAGTTATTAAGAAGCAGCAACAGAATAGGTTCATACTGAGAGGATGAATGTATTGAATTAATTTATGAATCTTAGGAGATTAGTGGATATCATAATACAATTGGTTGCAATTTTTCATTTCCTTATGGTCTTTAACAACAAAGTTTCTCTTCAAACTAATCTTTACCATTTTATGATAATAGCAGAAAACTACCTTTTCTTTTTTGTTTACCCTATTTCTGTTTTCCACTCCAATTTCTTTTCACTTTTCTAATAAAAAGAGAGAAAAGAAAAGAATGACCTACAAAGAAATAATTGGGACTCCTTGCTTATTAACAATAGGGGGAAAAAGAATTTTTTGTTAACAGTTGTAACACAAATAAGGTTTCAATTAGTCAGTTCTCTCTTTTCTCATTGACCAGAAAGATGAAATGAACTTTTCCTTTATGTTTCTGAAATGAAAGTGTATTCAAACCAGAAATGATTTTCAAAGAAGTGTGTTATTTCTTCTATAGTGTTCCTTTCTATGTGTCTTTCAGTCTCGAATTCAAGAAGAAAATGTGCTTTGTTTTTAAAGGATACTAGGCTTTTGTTTTCCCATCTAGTAATGTTAGTATAAAGTGAATGCAAAATCTTTTATTAAGGTTTTTTATTAAGGTTTTGTATCCAAGTCTAGTCATGAGGACAGTTTTGTCTGTGTAATGTGTCTACTGGTTTTTACTGTCTGTGCATGGGCAAGGCAGTGGTGAGGGTCAGGCTTGGTTCTGGGTTAAGGGATGAGCGCTGGGTGGCTGCAGGTTGGGTGGTGGATTTTGTTTTCTTTCCTCTAAGCTCCAGATTCGCTCTTGTATTTCTTGTCAAATGCTGTACAGCACTGACAGTTTTGTCAACAGCTTTTATGTTCTGGAGGCTTTTGGTCTTTGTTATTGATACTTCTCAAGACAGACTTTGAGCTATTTTGGAGTAGTATCAAAATGTTTGTACTGTTCTTCAGATGTTCATCTGCCAGAAATACACTGTCTCTCAAAAGCCTCTTTAGGACCCTGGATTCTTTCATTTTCATTGCTTGCCTAGCCTGTGCAGATAGGAATTGTGTGAGATTTTGGTATTAGATGGGCTACTATGCAAGAGAACACAAATTTTTGTCGCATCCTGTTTGTCACCCAGGTGGATACCTGTAACCCACTGCAGACAGTGTGCCTGGCATTATCCGAGTTCTCAGGAAATACTTATAGCCCAAAGCTGTACAGGAAGCTATAAAAGAAGCAAACGACACCTGCTTGTTACAAGGGTCTGTCGAGTACCCGATCCCTCAATGACTCTTTATGTGACTCTTTATGCTGAAATCCTCAGCAGCCTGAGGATAAACTTGCTTTCAAAACTTGGAAGAGATTTTGTTGTTAACAGCTCCTGGCCAGGGGAGAAAGCAGCTAAGGGAAAGTCTATTCGCCACTTTAAATGTAATTACTTCATCCTCTTCCTGTGGAGGCTGTGAAGTTGGCCAAATTTCAAGTGTGACCTACTGGATACTAAGTTTTTGAAGACTGTTAAAATCTGGAAGTACTGATTCAGCTCTTTTAAGGGTCCAGTGTTTCCAGAGATGCCAGCTGCCAAGAGCTCCAGGTGAGTGTTAGTGACCTTGGGCTTGCTGCAGGATGTAGCAGGTGATGGGGAAGGCTGGGGAAGGCTAGTAGTGGTAAAAATGAGGCGAGAGATGAGATGTAGACAGCCCAGTTTAACTTAATTTGTGACAAAGTCATCAAAAATACACGTAGAGCTTAGTCCAGTGGCATTGTATTACTGTCATGGCTGGACTTCGCGAACGAACATTTGGGAAAGGCATTGTATTACACAGAAATGGATAATGCCAGAGAGGGGCATTTTGACAAAGCTCTTACAGAAAGCTACTCAACTTCTAATTATATTCCTATCTATGACTGTTTCATTGATAGATCTTCAGCTGGCATGGAAAATGCTTAGGATTTTCAAATGTGCTTTCATGACTCAGCTAAATTAATATGATTTACTTACCTGCCACTGAGGCAGAGTATTAGTCCTGTTCCTATCCTGTTGTCTGGCCTCATATTCTAGATGAATGTTTTTGCTTGTCTGATATAATTTGCTGTTTGGAGGAGCTAAACTTTTGAGGGATGGAAGTGCAGATATTATTTTGGTTTTGTTTGTTTGTTTGGGTTTTTTTAAACTGCTTAATTTGCCATGCCATGAATAGTGCACAGTTAGCTACGGCAGTCAGGCTTACCTGGCTGAATGGTGAAGCTGCTTGCATAGCTGCCTTTTTGTCACTGAAGAGAGTTGTTAAGTATGAGATCAACACCAAATTCTACTGTAAAGGTTGTTATACAAAGTGTGATCGTTGTCTTCTTCACTGGAGCAAAGGATTCTGTGTATGTGATACTGTGAGCCAGAGAAAGTGTAAAGCTAGAAATGAAGAAAGTAAATGCTAAATCTTCTGCAGACAGAAGATTTTTCACATACTGAAGATGTTTCCTTTTTAACTTATCTTGGTTTTCTCTGTATTTTGTTGGCTTGCTGTTTTTTAACAGTTTTCATCTATGCAGCATTATCATCTTGTAATCATAATGTTCTTTTCACAGTTTATAATTATCAATCTGTTCCTGCATTGCCTGTCTTTCCTCTTTGGGATGCTAACTGGCTTTTAATGATTTGTTTCTGTGTTATTTCTTGCTGTGTGGTCTACTTTTACTTCTCACCTGCTTACTTCCATGTGTCTGGTCATGTCTTAATCTGAATTCTAATCTCCACCACCCCTCTTTTACTGATGTAAACACTTTTCTATTTTACAAGAAGAATTCATAACTGGTAGTTTCATTCTTTTTAAATTTCTATCTAAAGTGTACTGGTTTGTTTTGTTGGTTTTTTTTTTAATTCAGTACTGCAATGGATTTCTTTACTGACAAAACACCAATTTTGTGTTGGCAGTCTATTGTAACTCAAAAAACCCCAAAACAAATACTTTATTAATGTAGGATTGAAAAGTCTTACTTTTCCAGAGGAAAGCTAGTATGTCATGGAGGTCTTCTTGTGGAAAGCATCCAGTCACTGCTGCCAGTTTATCTAAATCAGAGATGTGGTAATCATTTGCCTTATTCGTTTGGTTGTTGATCTTGCAAAGTCAGTGTAGTACCTTAAAGGAAGCCAGATTCCAAACATTCATTAAGATGAATGCTTTCTTTTGCACTTTGAAAAGAAATTGGAAACTGAGCCAGATTTTGTTGTGCACAAATTTTATCCTCCTAATGCAACTTCATTAGTAAGCCAATGGACTCTTACAGCAAAATCTGCCACCATCTCTCAAGGCGGCAGCTGCAGGACAGTAGAGGTGTATACCCAGACACTACAGCTGCCTGAAAAATATCCTCATCCAGGGTTTCAGTGGAAAACTTTCAGGCAAAGCAAGCAAAAAGGTCTCTAACACTTACTTGGGTCACTTCACCAAATTAAAGTTACAAGTTTGGTTTTTTAATCAGTGAAATTCCCATCACTGACAGCTTGCTGGATTAAATGTGAGCAATGCTGGTTGTTATTTAGTTGTTTTCAGTGCTTCCTGTGGGCTGTTCTGCAGTCTTCATAACAAGCAAGATGACAACTGAGCTTCTGGTTGTGGAAGGAGTGCTCAGGGATGGCAGCACTTGGAGACTTCCCACTCTTCTGGGACTGGGACTCTGACCAGCCTGTACCTGAGGGGCTGGTGGGGTGTGGAGGAATGAGAAGGCTGCGTGGTACCTCGGCTGGGAACACTGAGTCCTGCTTAGGATCCTACAGCATGGAATCACAAGGCAACTCTATCACAGGTCTTGTACATGACTGTGACAGTAAGGTAGTGTTCAGCAGAACAATTCTGAATTTTTTCCCAAGCCATTTTACAATGACTTTCTAAAAATTACCTCTCTTTCAGCTTTATCTACTGATTTTAGTGTTAGGTCCTAGGCAAGCATTCATACTTCTTTCTCATTGTAAGTAAACTCAAAAATCCTATGTTTTGTTCATAGTCAGAGAATATAATTTTCAAACAGTCTTTATGTTTCACTCAGCAAGTTCAGCAATGGGCCTTAATTCCTACCTTTCCATTGACAGATATTTGTCTTTTCCAGTGGTATGTAGTTTTCCTTTGTATTGTAGAGTGGTCTTTGGTCTATTAAATCTGGCTACTACTGGTCCTGCATCTTGGGCCAAATGGATTTTGTGAAGATGAGGGAATACAAAGGAATCTGTTTCTCACAGGGTTTAACCTAGGAGAAACTTGATTTATCAATGTGTACGTGCATCAAGGAAAAATACTGTTATACAGAATAAAGCTTGAACATGTTAGATGCAACAGCTTGTATAGAAACATTTTTTAATAGAACATTTTCCTCCTAGATTTCTCTCTTGAGAAGGTGATTTAAAATTTTTTTCCTGTGAATGGGGACAGACTCTTGCTTAAAAATTCTGTAAAGAGGTAGTGCTCTGTATTTTAGTAGAAGTATAATGTGTGCTGAATAAAACTGGAGGAAAGTCAGAGTAACTTGTTATTTTAGCATGATGCCTTGGGTAAGGCACAGGATATTGTGCTGTTCTGCAACACTATAATATAGTGCAGTAGAAAGCTGATAATATTTCAGAGACTTTTTTTTTTTGTTTTGGATTGCATAGAGTTCACTTGGAGCTTCCATTAGCCCTTAACTGTTTTATGAACACCATGATCAAAACAACAACGATATTTGCAGGATAAGTGCTTCACTAAAATGTTCAAAGAAGCATTGTTTTCACATGTCAGCAGTCTACTTAAGCACCCCACCTGAATGACTGAATAGCTGAGCAAAATGCAATCGCATGAGCATTGTCACAGTGATCGTGCTGTAATATTATCAAACTGTTGTACTCCTGTTACCTTTCAGACAGTCGTCATTACTCAGCAGGAAGAAGCTGTGGGAACTGTGTGAGACTTGTGATAATCTGATGAATTGCATTTTAATGTTTGCCAGATCATTTTGTTAACTCTGAAACTCTAATTCAAGTTTTCTTTCATTATTGCATTATATCTTATACCTTTATTCACCAATAATTTGTTGAAAATAAGAAAATTATCAGTGCGAAGCTGATAGTGCCAACCTTACAGGGATGTTAATACGAAAATCAAAATCCTCTGGAGGTAGTTCTAAGCTTGGTGATATTTTTAAAGCTTAACATTTTGACAGCTGTCAAGAACTATCTGATCAAAGAAAGTGCATTTGATAAAATTTAATGGTTTGGGAGTCACTTTAGTAGTAATTAATCCTTCTTGCTTAAGCATTTTCCTACACTGTGTAAATCTATTTGACTGCTTTAATAACAGACCTTTTATCAGTTTATTGAGGAAGTTCAGATAAGTTTCCCTGTTTTGCATGTGAACTCTGAACAATTTATCTTTAGAGACATTGTTTTCAAGTGGGAGAAAAAAGCAGAATTTATGTGCATGAAAAGGATATCTTCTGTATTGTATTTTCTCTCTGCACCACACTTCCTTTTCCAGTTGGCCGGAACAGTTTGAAGGGTAAACGCTGAGGGCAAGACTAGTTCACTTGCAGTTTGTATAAGCAAAACGGTACAAGCTTTTCTATAAAAGTAAAGTAATTTAATGATGGTATTTATATAAATACAAAATGTTATACGTTCAATAAAATTTTGAAGAGTTGTCTAGGTAAGTGAACAAGAAAACAATTTTCTTTCACTCCAGTTAATTTGCTCACAGGGAGCATACCTTCTGAATAAACAAGCAAATCTAATCACTATAACTTAAAACACAATAACCTGTTTTTAATATAGAAGTGTGTAGGAATCTAGAGTTCTGAAAATAACACCACATATCTTAAATCAAAGACAGGGCTGAGAAGTCTTGTCACTAAGTCTCATGTCTCCTATCCAGATTGAAGTAGATGGAAGGGAATGCACAGAAGGTTTTCAAAATGTTCAAACTAAGTACTGGCAGTCTCTTAAATTCACAGAACTTCTTGAATGAGAGGACATATTTCAATTCAGTCTGACCTGTTTGAGTCTTACTTCTGAGTGAGGTTGTTTGCATGTTCTTTGGTAAAACAGAAAAGCCTGCTCCAGAACAAAACCTGGCATATTCTTATGGTTTACATGATGCACATCACTAGAAATATGGTCTGTTTACTGAGCAGTCATGTTTTAATTCTTAATTGTTTTAATTCTTCTTCCATGACTCTAAAGAAATTTTGCTGATTGCAAATATTAATTACTTATCTAGAAGCCATATCTCATTTCATAAGCGTTTTTTTCTGTAGATGGTGCAGACCTGTATACTTAGTTTCAGAGACAGCAAAATTAAATATAATACATATGCCATGTATTGGCATAGGGCCTCGGCCTTTATCAGCGGAGGTACTGTGCCTGTCATACTACTTCAAGAGTATTAAGTGAAAATATCTTACATCCAATTTTAAAGATACTGTTACAGAGTGTTTGATTTGTAATTATGCTAGTGCAACTCTGATCTGTTTCAGTGCTTGACGCAAGCCCAAGCTACTGCAAAATTATCTCACTGTTCTTAGTTTCCTTAAGAAACAAAACACATGCTGAAGAGTGGTCTTTGACATATTTAAAGGTTTAAGATCTGGTATGTGTGAAGGTTTTAATAAATTAACTAATCTGCAAGGATTGACAGAGGGGAGGAAGGCAATAAGTAGTTACTGTGATAAGATATGTGGTTCAACACTGTAATAAGTAATAACACTGTAATAAGACAGATTTGATGCTTTAGAAGAGTGTGCCAGGTGCAAAGTCTGTCGTTCATATTTGTACTTTTTCTAATTTCTGATAAGCATACTCATCAGAGGAAACAGGAGTTTTTAGTTAATATGAGAAGAACTTAAAGAGTAATGAGACTTTAACATGAAACTTTCCACTTGCAATATTCAGTTTAGAAATGGCCCTTGCTGACTAGCAAAGCAGATGTGATGGGAGTTTTTCCTATTCTTTTGCTCCAGAATAAAATGTATATATCAACTTTTTTTTTAAGCCAATATAAAAAGAGGATCATATCTCTGTTGCAGCAAACAAGAAAAAAAAACCCAACAGCCAAACCCCTCAAAATGATCTCTCTTTCCATGTATGTCCCTTATGCTGTTTAGATTGAGTGTCTGGGTATTGAATTGTAATTTCAGGGTAACTAATTGGCAACTATGGTAAAGTGTGTGTGTATATGTATGTATGTATGTATGTGTAGATATATATACATATATATATATACATAAATTTTTTTTTTTTTTACTAATTGTTGGCTAACTGACATCCCCATCACTCAGACTGATCTATGCAAGCACATCCTTGTATGAACACAGAACTTTGCAGGTCCAAAATGTTGACATTTCTCCAGCATAGAGTAAATTGCAGAATAGCGAGGCATCATAATAATGTTAAATCACTTGCAGTAAAACTTGTAAGTCTATGTGAGGCATCTTATAAATCTAGTGAATAATTTAAACATTCTATCTGGAACTATTTTGTTTTCCTCATGAGTTTGAAGGAGCTTTATTTTTCTGAGTGTGAAATATGCATGCAGGGTTTTTTTAGAGGGTAGTTGTTTGAAAACTTAGTGTCATTGACAGTAATATGATTTCTCACTACAGGATTCTAAAAGCTGGAAAATAACAATTAGAGGCTGAATATTCTCTAAGGTACTTCAGATGGAGTTTTGTTGCGGGTGGTAGGTAGGGAAAAGCCATCTTTGGCACTCAAAAAATAAGAAAGGTTTTCTTTCACTTGCAGTGGTATTTGATCTATTTGATAAGCCATGACAATGCATTACAGTGAAAATCTGTTTCCTACCTGAAACTGCCTTTACAGACTGTCCCTTTAGGAATCTCCAGCTTGCCTTGGAAGTTTGGAAACTTGTCCATGCACTTAACTGTATTAGCAACTACATGCACGTGAGTTTAAGGATGTGTTTGTTTTGAGAAGTTACAACAGAATTACCCCTTCATGTATCCTAATTTAATCTTTTTTCCTAGTAGGAAAAGTAGTTCACTGGAAACTTCTGTCTCAACATTTTTCCATGTTTAAAATTGCTCTTATATCTTGAATCCATGTTTTTATACAAGTAGAAATATTACTCTGTGGTATCAAGTATGCAATCAAGTTACAGTTGCTTAAAGTCACCACAGAGAACAGCCTGTGCATGCACTAATAACATGCAGCAGATCTGAGGTAATTTGTTTGACCACATTGCCTTTGCACTAGAAACTTGGCTAAGTATAGACTACTCCTCAGGAGTAGTCAGCATGGATTCACCAAGGGGAAATTATGCTTGACCAATCTGATAGCCTTCTATGATCACATGGCAGGATGGGTCAATGAGGGGAGAGCAGTGGATGGTATCTACCTTGCTTCAGAAAGGCTTTTGACACTGTCTACCATAACATCCTCATAAATAAGCTCAGGAAATGTGGGTTAGATGAATGGACAATGAGGTGGACCAAGAACTGGCTGAATGACAGAGCTCAAGAGAGTAGTAATCAGTGGAGTAGAACTCAGTTGGAGGTCTGTAGCCAGTTGTGTTCCCCAGTTGGGATCAATACTGGGTCTGGTCTTATTCAACTGGTTTGTCAATGATCTGGACGAAGAGATTGAATGCACTCTCAGCAAGTTTGCTGATGATACTAACCTGGGGGGAGTGGCTGATACACCTGATGGTTGTGCTGCCATTTAGTGGAATCTTGATAGGCTGGAGAATTGGGCAGAGAGAAACCTAATGAGGTTCAACGAGGGCGAGTGTAGGGTCCTGCACCTAGGGAGTAATAACCCCAAGTACCAGTACAGGTTGGGGTCTGGCCTACTAGAGAGCAGCTCTGCAGAGAAGGACCTGGATGATAGATGATAAGTTGACCATGAGCCAGCAGTGTACCCTTGCAGCCAGGAGATCCAGTGTTATCCTGGAGTACATCAGGGAGAGCATGCCCAGCAGGTCGAGAGAGGTGATCCTCCCCCTCTACTCGGCCCTAGTGAGGCCACATCTGGAGTACTGTGTTCAGTTCTGGTCTCCATAGTTAAAGAAAGACAAGGAGCTACTGGAGAGGGTCCAGTGGAGGCCACAAAAATGATTAGGGGTCTGGCATATCTCTCTTATGAGGAGAGACTGAGGGAGCTGAGCCTGTTTAATCTAGAGAAGAGAAGACTGAGAGGGGATCTCATCAAAACATATAAATATCTCAAAGGATGGTGCCAGACTCTTTTCAGTGGTGCCCAGAGACTAGATAAGGAATAATGACCATAAACTAAAACATAAGAAATTCCACCTCAACATGAAGAAGAACTTCTTTACATTGAGGGTGGCAGAGCACTGGAACGGGCTGCCCCGGGAGGTTGTGGAGTCTCCCTCTCTGGAGACATGCAGAAGCCATCTGGACGCATTCCTGTGTAACCTGCCCTACATGACCCTGCCTTGGCAGGAGGGTTGGACTGGGTGATCTCCAGAGGTCCCTTTCAGCCCTAATTATTCTGTCATTCAGTGAAGTGCCTGTAAAAACTTCGAGTTAAGAAACATTGCCAAGAACACCTGAACACCAAACAGCTGAGCCACTCTAAATCCTATCAGATTTCAGTTAGAGTTTAGATCCTTTACATCCAGATAATTTTCATAAAAATAGAAGTTTGACCTTTACATCACTGAAGCATCGTTGGCCTTGAAGGAATGCTAATTATTTTACAAAACATGGGTTTTTTTATGTTGACTTGATGAACAGTACATGTCAGGGAACTTAAAGAAGAGATCTCAGTAGCAGTGTGTGCCAAATGGCATGTCGGGTTGCCTCAAGTGTTGCCAACACTTACTTTGCCCTTTATTCCTCTTGGGAAAAAATAGTTTTCATGTATGAATATTCTGTGCCTTGTTTGTTCTGAACTTCTGCTTTTACAGTGAAGCTTAGAACTCTGCTAGGTTTCATTTCACTGGAGGTCTTTGGGCCCTTTAGAGCCAGTACACAACAAGAAAAAGTGTTCTGAATTTGAAAGGCCTGAGGAACTGCAGCACCCAGAGATTTGTTGATTGGGGGACAATTTCTTGCAACAGTTTTGTTCTGATAAACAAATGTGTAATTGGTGTGGTAGTGCTCCATTACTAAGGATCTACCGCTATCTGGGGGAAGTTTCAACATACTTAATCAGTATGGCCTGAAATACTGAGTCATAAGAACAATAATCTGTATTTAATGCCCTTGACATTGATGGAATATCCAAAAAGGCTTACTACGGTTTGTGTTAGGAAATAACACTCAGATGCTTCTGTCCCTTTTTTGACCTCTGTGGGGCTCCCAGAACATAGAGAAGCATCATTGAAATAAAGTTCGGGCAAATTTCACCTTTTGACAGACTACCCAAGCAACTGTGCAGATTTTGCTCTGCAAGAACTTGCCATTAAAAGTGCATTTAGTAGGCTGAGACATATGGAAGCTATAATACATCTGGTCCCTAAAGCCAAATTGTATGTATGAAGCACTGTTGGTATTTTTTTCATTCCTAAATGTTCTCTACTCTGGTGGTAGATCAAATGGTTTGTAATGTTTCCCAATATGTTGACGTTCATGTAAATCAACAGATAATCTATCAGCATTGTATCATTTTGTCTAGTGATATTTCTCACTATTGATTTTGTGTAGGATTGAATGCAGAATACTAGAGAAGCGATTACCTTAGTTACACCATTCTTGTAGTTTTAAAATATGAGGTCATTTTGTTGCATTTTTATTTCTGGTTTAAAAACTCCATCCTGCAGAACAACAGATGATAGTTGTCTTAATGAAGAATTAAGACTAAGGATATGAGCACTTGCACAAGCATAAAAGATACTTGATGATGTATTATAACGTTCCCCAAGCAAAGCGTTGCTAAGAAGTAAAAGGGAATTATGAAGTAAAAGGGATTCATAATGTAAAAGATAAACGTAAAAGACGGTGAAGAGAATCCACAGACTTGATATATGGATATACACTTCCTCTCACCTGAGGCAACCTACTAAGTGTAACATTGAGTAATCATATTATTTCTGTTCTCAGAAAAGATTATATTAATAATCAGCTTTAATTTCAAAACCATATTCCCACCTCTTGAATAACTATGGAAAGCAGATGTGAGGCTGTTGGGGACTGCAGTGACATGTTATAGAATGATAGAATGGTTTGGATTGGAAGGGACCTTAAAGCCCATCTAGTTCCAACCCCCATGCTGTGGGCAGGGACACCTTCCACCAGACCAGGTTGCTCCAAGCCCCATCTAACCCGGCCTTGAGTACTTCCAGGGATGGGGCATTCACAAGTTTTCTGGACAACACGTGCCAGTGCCTAACTCCTTTTGTAGTAAAAAATTTCATTCTAATATCTAATCTAAATCTGCTCTCTTTCAGTTCAAAACTATTACTCCTTGTCCTATCACTGCATGTTCGCCCTGCGCATTTGCCCTCCACAAGAGAACGTGCAGATCTCCCCTGAGCTAGCAGTAATCGCTTAGTTCTATGCCTAAAAGGCAGTACAGGAGGATGTACAGCAGGAGGATGTAGCACATGAGTTTTTTTCCTTCACATCAGGAATTCAGAGGGCTTCAGATGCAGAGATGTATGATTTTATAAGCCCTCATGACACTGAGAGACTCTGACCTTGTTAAATATTACTAGCCTTTACCTAAAGTGTCTGCTCCAAAGCAGATGTAGCACCTTAGGTTGTGAGCTTGGCATGAGTCTAGGATCTTATTGACAACGTGGGTTTTCATTTCTGAAAGAGAACTGACTTAATTCACTTGTTAATTAAATCAAGGTTAATTAATTTAATGAAAAGTCTGTGATTTGCTGTTGTAAAATGTTCTGGCAGGATCAGATTGATGTTGCTGCTCCCTGATGCCCCTTCCCACTGTCAACCACTCATCTTTATTGACAGAAGTGTGGTGTGGTCAGTGCAGTGACCAAATTTGCATCTGAAAAACAACCCAGTAAAATGAAACAAAGTGTTCTCCATTTTTTTACCATTTTTTATACCCAACAAGATCAGCTCCCCAGTCTTGTGTGTCCTCATGGAAGCTAAGAAATCATGAGAATCGGGAAAAAGTAGCAGGTGGAAATTTTAGTAGAAGGATTTTGTGGTAACAGACCACAACTACAGATGGCAGAGACTGCAGAGCATTATTTCTAACTCTTCCACTTAATAGTTGAGTGACTTTGCATTTATCATTTTCCTGTTGTTTGTAATTGTTTTAAAACTCTACTGACTGAAGGAAACAATTTTTTATTGGAAGATGCTAGGTCAGAGAAGTACAAATATTTCAATTTTACACAGGCTTTTGCCAGAGCATGTGCTTTGCTCAGTATATGGTGAGCTACATGAGGACCATGATCTTCCTTGACTTTGCTCAGTGCCTGAAAGTCATAGAATCATAGAATAGTCTGGGTTGGAAGGGACCTTAAAGATCATCAGCCCTTGTTCTTAATTACAGTCTCCCAAAGTTGCATCTCCCTGTGATGCAGCAAGCAGCCTGAGAAGCCCGTGAATCCCAATTTTATCAGAAGGTTTTCAGAAATTCTGTGCCATTCCCCTTTCTCATCACAGAGAACAAGTTATATTCATGGGAATCAAGGCAGTGTGGTTGTCTGGCAGTCAGAGTGTTTTTTTCCTTCAATCAGATGTTTCTTATATTTAGCTGACTAGAGAAGATATATTTTTGAAAAGATTTGAAGTCTAACAGAAACTCTTATGTTTTGACCATCCTGATTTTATGCTTTTACTTGAGGCAACTGTCTGGTTTAAGTATGCTTTTTGTTTGTTTGTGTTGTTTTATTTGTTTGCTTTTAGCAACCTTACCTGGAAAATGTCTTAAGACATGTTCTGTAATACTATATTTGAGTAACCCACTTTCTTCAACCTGTGAATTATAGTCCTTTCAGGTCATCATCAGAGTTCTTCCTTTCCTTTAGTTGATATTGACATGCCATACTCTCTGTACAATGTATGTTCAACATAAATGTGGGGTTTTTTCTCTCAGAAGGTTTTTTTAAAAATTATTTCATATTGTACATGGATAACTACAACCACATTTGACAGATAACAATTTGAAAATCGGTATGCAATATGAAAAAAAATTTTCTTCAACATAATATTTTTTCTTCTCTCTAATCTAGTGCATCTACAGACTGATTTAGTACACTGCATATGAAAGAAAGAGTGTGAACAGTCTTTGACTGTGCCTTTATGGAGATCTTGGACTCTGGCATGCCTTGTATTGACCTGGAGGTCATCCACTTTATGCTTATATGGAGCAGAGCAATAATGTGAATGTAATGGACCAAGGACCTGATCTCCTGGCTGAACATACTCTGTGTGTCATGTAGTTATAATGTCCAGTGCTTATTTCTCAGCTATGGCATCTCAGCTGAGGTGTAGCACATGATTGTGAAGTTTCTGTGGTCTGTATGAGGACAAGGTGAAACCAGCCCTAACAACTGTTGAGCTCTTAGGAAGTCTGTCAAAATTCTGAATCAGACTGAAAATGCTAGACTCTTTGTGCTGGAAGATGATTAAAAAAACTGCTCTTGATAATTTCTCAACTGTTTATTGACCTTCCAGCTGAGAGGTAGTATAGACCCATGGTACACAAAGCAAGTCAAGTGTGAACATAAGACTGATGCAATTGAAGTTTTCCATGGAGAAGGCTTAGGTAAAGTATGTATTCGAGTAGTCCTACAGAGAGATTTTTATGTTGTTTGATAATTTGTCTAGTAAAGAGCTAATACATTTCTTTTATGGATTTTAGTGGTTTTGTATTTGAAAAGTCTTGTAGTAGGATTACTGCCTTTTTTTTTTTTAAGGAAAGCTAGTAATGTAATGACTGTCTGAATGCTATGGTAATCCATTCTTAATTTATGTAGCAGTTATCAGCTTAAACTTGAGATTGATTTATTCCACTTGCAAACTGCAGTGTATGGGAAGTTCTTTTCTGCACAGAATAGGTTATGTGTAGCCTATGGAGGGGCACAGATTTGTTGTGGAAAATGTGAGGATAACTGCCCAGGCTGTTTTGTGTAATGATTGAAGCAGTGGTAGTTTATCACTTTGGGATAAATTAATTTTTTTATCCACACATCACTCAGTATTGATTTAGCATAAAAATGTCAAACTTATTTTATAATCTTTCTCTCATCAACATTACCTTGGCTGTCCAGTGTTATACTGACCTTCCAATAATACATTCTGTGTGAGCAGTTGAGCTTGATTGATGATGTGTGGATTTTTAACAGCAACTGGGACTAGTGACTACATATAACTGGGCATGAATTTATTTAGTGATGGAAACAGTAAGAAGAGGTATATGCACACTTTTGTGTGGACTGAATCTATCACTGTTCCAGTTTATTACAGTTCCAGTTCAGTTTCTGATATTGACATCACAAGTAAGTTTTATTTACTATTTTGTTATTTAGTATGTTATTATTTAAGGTGTCTAAATACACTCAATTTTCTCTGTCTTTATAACTACTAGTATAGATTTTGGATCAAAGGGGAAAATTAAGTTAGTATATTTTCCTTTTCTCTCTGTCTTCATCAATTATCTCCACCTTTTCTGCCAGACTGTTCCCAGTATTCCCTTTATGCACTTTTTTATGTTTTTTAATCTTTGTTATCTGACATCACTAGAGTACAGTAAAGTGAGCTGCTTTACATTTCTGCTCAATTAAGTATGGTTTCCAGGTAGTTTTATATATTTACAGAGAATTGTTATCACGTAACTTTGATTTCAAAATTGCAATTCTAGGCTGATAGGTGATTCTACAAAATACTTTATTCCCCTTAAATGTGTTCATTTTGTGATATCATGTCTGTATCTGGATGCTTTAGTTTATTAAAAAAACCAAAGAAAACAAAAAGGCCCTACAAAGACAAAAATCAAAGTTTGTCCTACTGTTTGCTGTCAAAAGCTAAGAAGAATGAGAGGTAACTGAAAACAAGCAAGCTGGATTTAGTCCATTTTTGGTATAGCATTTATTGACATTATATACATAGCTGCAAGTTATCCCTGTGCAAATTCTTTGGAGGCTCTTTGTGCTGATGAAACGGAGAATGCAGTTGGAATATGATGAGATTACTAGATAGCTGAACCAGAGTATCATCTTAGGAGATGTGTTTCCTTTTAATTAAATGCAAGGAAGGAACTGTCATTCTGCCTAAGATCCTGAGACAAGTTGAAGGATCTGGTTCTTCATTTTTAACAAATACTATATTTTCATTTATAAATTATGGACCCCTAGGAAGCAGTAAACACAGAATCCCACCCTGATGCTATTTTTTAGAATTCATATGGGAAATACTTCAAGACATGGTACCACTAACAAAGCTGTGTATCCTGTAGAGATCTGTAGTGGTGTGTATTCTCTGAATTGTTGTTTAAGCCCTGAAAGCTGATCTTAGACAGGTTTCTTAACTCTGTGAGATCTTACATTGCAATTGTTCTCTTTGTTTTTAAAAGCTAAGGCATTTATTTTTTTATTTTTACTTGAAGCTTTGAGCTAGGTAGCCTAGTGATTTCCATAAGTTGCACTGCTTCTAATGTAAGGACCATAATATTTTTGAGGCCTGGAATATGCAGTTTATGGTTTTTGAAGGAAGGTGTACAGTTATTTTGTTTAAGCCTTTTGGTTTTTAAGTTGCTCTGTGGATGGACACCTGGTTTCCCTGACTCAGGGCTTCAAACTTTCTGCTTCCCTCTGGGTGAACAGTGGATTGGGATAAAATTGTTTTTAGCTTTCCTTACAACTCTTATGGACTTCCAAGTTTACCTTAGTTCAATTGCTTCTCTGGCATCTGTCAGACTGCTTTCAATTTTTTTTAGCTTCCCACCCAAGTTAGTAATAAAACCTCAAATCTTTCTCCTCATCTGAACCCACTTGCTGCTTCTAAAGTTGTCAAATTAGTGCTCTGTACTAAAGTGTCTCTGTAGTGCTTTTAAATTTAATTGTTAATCTGTAGCTATAAAAATCACTTTTATGCCTGGCTATGCAAAATATGGGCAGAATTAATACTTCACTGGTTGTTGTGAAAGGCTGCATAAAAACCTTCTAGTAGTTGTCTTCCTTGCCATTTCCTCTCTTCTCTGCTTACTGCTAACAACATAATTGCTGACCTTTTGGACATAGGCTGAGATTATACAAAAGGACCAGAGTGTTCTAATGCCTTGCTGCTGCTGGGGACGACTTTCATGCCTGCTGGGTTTCTTACTGGGAATTTTGTCCTTCCAGGCACTGATTTTCAAATCTGATGCTTGATGAATCGCTAGAGTTCACTACACTGTTAGAAAATTAACCTATGGAAAAAAGGGGAGGAAAAAGTAGATTTCTTTCTCTCATTTTAACAGTCTAGATCAGTTTGTTTGAGAGAATTGGACCAAGAAGAGATCCTGACTGCGTTTCTGGGATCTGAGGAGCTCCAATGAAGGATGAACCATCCCTGTCAGTGACTATTTGATCAGCACTGTAGAAAAACCTTACTCTTCCTCAACAGATTCTTAAGATGGCTGATATGTCAGTATGGGCTGGGATGATGCTAAGTATGTCTATCAGGTACTCTAGGTTTGGCACAGTGCTTGTAGTACTTTGCTACCTGCCTGATTTTCTCTGATTGCAGGTAACCAGACATAGAACTGTGATTTGAGCACACTGTAAGAAAAATCCTTGCTTTCAGTTTATGAAACGGCAAAAAACACTTGTAGGACAAGGAAAATTGCAGCAAGAAATCCTTTATTGCAGCACTGGGTGCAATCCCAAGTCACATGGCATTGAAAAGCACATGCGGTTTGAAAAACCGCGCCCTTTTTGTACCCTCTTGGCCACTCAAGATGTTAAATATTCAACAGGTAACAGGTATTTTACCTTAAAAGGTAGTTTTTCGAATTCGGGAGGGGGTGTCACCCTCCCTCCTGATTGGTTGATGATGTACCCCTCTGTACATGAACAGGGGGGTCTGTCCACACACAAAGGCCAGCCATGTGGCCAGGGTATATTTTCCATTTTCATATATTTTCTTCCCTGTCCCGATCGCGATGTTTTCCTGGCATCGGGCCCAGACGGGGCCTTTCACCTTACAGTCTCCACGAGGCGCCTAAAACTCTTGGAATTAAATGAAAGAAAAATATCCCACCACCCTCTATTTTCCACTACATTCAATTTGCTTATAATAAAACCAGATTATTTATTTCTTGTAACACAAAATCAGTATCTCTTCACACAGGGGATTGAACCCACAACTCTGTGTTATGCCTGTAAAGTGAGAATAAATTCTTTAGTTGCAAACATTCCCTCTCTTTGTGGCAAACAAAAACTGTCAGAAGTCTAAACTTCATTAGGCATGTTTTTAACTGGTTTTAACCCCCCATGGTAAAAATCCAGAGTTCAGTAACATGAGTAAACATCAGTAAAATATCATTTGCCATTTCACTATGGGAACAGTGGATTACTTCTTCCAACTCAGGAAAAAAGAAGCCAACAGTTGAAATTTTTAAGCCAAAATAATTTAAAATTGGAAGTATTTTGCCTTTTAATATTAGGTACCATTGCCATGATCTAGCCTAGATCTCTCTCTCTCTCTCAACTTTGTCATTTTGTTTCTCAGAAACACAGGTCAGAAACACTTCCTTGTTTTCTAATACTGCAGAGTAATAATATAGGTTTAAGAATTTTATGTTTTTATTTTAACTGAGAACAGTGTTCCTTCTATCTGACGACTCTATGTAATCCTGCCAGTAACTGCACTAACAGTGTGACTTGCAGGCTGTCAACCAGATGATCATCCCTTAAATCTTTACCTCGTTTTACCGCAGGAGCTCAGTCTACCATATTTTGACAAACGGCTGGTATTAAACTGCTGGAATAGATCCTGTTCACTCCATAGATTGAAACAGAGGTTTTTACTTCCTCGTCTGCCGCTCTACAATTCTGCTGTCTGTTTAGCAGATGCTGGAGCCATATGTAAGAAAGGGAGGTGTTAGCTTTTTCCTTCTCTCTGTGCGTAACCTGGGAAGTTACGGGTGATGTTTTGCATACATGAGAAGTACCGACTGCAATCCGTATGCGATCAGAGCAGGCTGAAGTTCTGTGCTGCAATCTCACAGCCCTGTAGATGGGTAGTTAACAGTCCTATCCTACTGTCTTCTTGCTTGCCGAATGTTGTGGTTTAAAATCATTCATACATTCAAGGGTAGTTTTGGAGATGGCAACACAGAAGAAGGAATGAGTTTTGGAGGTGGGAGCTGAAGAAGGATGGTGAAGGGGATGAAGCTGCTGAAACATACATTGCTGAAAGAAATATTTGTACCCTGCTTTGAGATTCACTGAAGTAGATCAGCCACTTGCTTAGCAGGTTGCTGGCACTTAATGAAGAAAGTTCACAAAGGTGTGAACGGGCCATTACAGTGTCATCAGCAATGAAAGACCATCACTCACTCACTTGGGGAACAAGAGATTTGGCTTTTGAACTGTCTTTTGAAGTCTTGAAATTCTTCTCACCCCATCCCAGCCTGCTGACACTTCTGGAGGAGCCTGCTGGCTTTTTAGCTTTGACTTTTTGTTTCATGAATTGTCAAAACGCTTGTTTGATTTCGTTTTATTTCTTAGAAGGCACACTTCTGAGTAGGGATTCCTTCCCCTGCTTAGAAGCAGGTGAAAAATGAAAAGCGTGGCTTCTGGCAGGGGAGACCAAAACCTAACGTGTCCTTATAGGGCAGAAGGAGGACACTTAGGGGACGGGGCTGTCATCTCTGTGCATGTTTGCTCATTGTTTTGTTTTTTATGCAAGCTTTGAGGTGTAACCATGTGTTACGTGTAACATGTTTTTTGTTTAGAGCTCACATAGCCTACTAAGGCATTAGAGTAAATGATTGAAAAACTTTGTTATAAAGCTCTTAATTTCAGAAGGTGCATAGGTGCATTGTGGTTACTTATTTTTCAAAGTTAACTAAACTTGCACGACCTAATAAGCAGGCAAACTGCCTGAAGTATTATTGTTTAAATGTCTTTGGTTTCCCTACACTACTAGGCTTAAGTGCAAATAATGCTTGGAAAAGTATGTAGTAAAGCTTCTTTCAAATAGATCTTACAAATGATTTGACAAGAAAATCTCTCCCTCTGTACCATGGAAACTCTTGACTTCCATCAGTGAAAATTGTAAAATGATGATAATTATCTGGAACTTTTTTGCTCTGCCATAAGAGAATGATAGTGTCACCTCACTAGTAATTTTATTTTCAAGCTGATGATGGGCTTATAGACAAGAATATATCCTTACCATACAATGCGTGTAAGGTAAATGTGCATGTGTATGTACATGGTTATCTCTTATAACTTCTGAAATTTGAAATAATTGAAAAATGTCTGTTTCATGTCTTGGCCAATAATGCATGTCTGTTCTCAAGGTAACTTAGATCCCAGTGAAAAGATTTTGATGTTCTTAAGAATGCTCTACATTCGTAAGTGGAAAAGAAAAACTTCATAGTTTCTGGGGTTTTTTTGTGGGAAGGAGCCCTGATAAAAAAAGATATTTTTCATAAAAATTGTGATGAATGTCTTTCTATAAGATTACAGGAATGGGAGAAACTATAAAAGTCTGGGAAGAATGGTGCATCACATCACACTCATTATTTTTTTTAAAGTGTTTTATATTTGTGAATTTTTCACAGGATCTAACCATGAAAGGGTGTATCCCAGAGTGTTATGAATTCTAATAAATTCTTTGAATTATTGGTACTTCTGAAATAGTTGAAAGTTATATTTGCTGAGGTTAACATACATTTAACTTGTATGTTCTTTGCCTTTCCCATTACATCTGAAACGGGGCGGGGGGATGGGAGAGTGGAAGGGGGCAGGAGGTGGTAGGTAATCATATTAAACCAACACTGTTGCTGATCTGTGTCTGTTAGCAGTTATCTAAAAGACTTTGAAGTTAATGGAAAGATTCTCACTGGCTGTATATTGTGGATGGGATGCTTTGTGAATTCTTTCCTTATTGAGTCATTTTGTACAATTTACTGTAGTTAGTGTTTTCCAGTGATGTATTGCCTGCTTGCTGCATCTGTTGCAGGGCCAAGAATGTACTGTTGGCATTTAACATCTAGTAAAATTATTTTCTTTTTTTCAGAACAGGTTGTTCTTTGATATAGGGGTGTTGGAATTCATAACGTTTTTGAAAATATGATTTAATGTGAGCCTTTGAGGTATCAGGAGGAACTTTATGCACTTCTTCTATAATAGTATAAATTATTTATTAGTAAACTGTAATAAGGCTGCAGTCTTCAGCCTATAAAAATAACGGTTGTCATGCAGTCTGGAAACTTTAAACTGTTAACTGTTTTTCATTAATGTTCTTCCACACTTTTTCATTAGTGTTCTTCCATATGACCGGAAAAGGTCATATGTGTAATGAAGAAAGTGAGCTACAATTAAGACTCAAAAAAAGGATAAAGTAGGGAAAACAAAGCTTGGGCAATTGTCTTGCTAGATTCAGGATGATTACTTTAAGAACATTCCTATGACTTATTTTTTAAATTTGGGCAGCTCTTTTGATTTTGCCTTTTTTTTTTCCCTCCTCCCTCCCATCACGTGCGTGAGGTTGTGATGTTCATATATGGTTCACATGTGATGCACGATCATGATTTTATTATCTCCTTTTCTCATTACCATTTTTTTCTCTACTTTGTGAGATTTGAGTTTTTAGTCATTTATCATTGTATCTTCTGGTGGTGTGTTCTGTTTCTCACTTTACTTATTATTTCATTAGTCTTCTGAAAGAGAATGAAAAATTTGACAGTTTGAAAGAATAGAAAGAAAAAAAAAAAGTTCAATTTGGGGAGATACCCTGATGATCAAGGAGAGATGGGATCTGTGAACCGTGGAAGATAAGAACTCAGAAAACTATGAAATTCGTAACCCTGCTGTATGTAGAATAAATAAGGTATTGTTAGACATGTCTACTTTCCAATCATAACCTGAAAATACATTTTAGCAAATCATTATTTGGTAAGTAAAGAATCATCTTAAAAGAAATAATCCATTTGGTGATAAAGAGTTTAAAATATTTCTAAAGACAACACATTTTATGCATTATAAGTGGGTTCAAGTGTCACATTTTTGATTCTGTAGGAGGGAATATCAACAATGTATCATTATTCATATAGGTTTACATATTAAACTAGTTTCTTGCAATTTTAAACTTGGGTCTTATGATTCAGATTGCTTTGCAAGCAACATGAAATGCATCCTTTTGTAGGTGCCAGTCTTCAGGAAAGTGTGGTTTACACCATAGATCAAATATGCAACATTAAAATGCATTATAAGCATATTACCCACTCATTATATGACAGAAGTGTGTCAGTGAAATTAGCAGCAACAAAAAAGACAAAGATTTTCTTACCTCTTAGTTGGAAGGTAGCAGCTGTTTGAATAATTCCACAGAGGGATAACAATGACCAACTGACTTGCACGTTCTAAAGAAAAAATGATATCAAATCCTTTGAGGATGCCATATGTTCCATGCTTTGAGGCAGGCTGTGTATGCTATCATAGCAATTAGACAGACTGGAGACTCTGCTAAAATTTTACCCAAAATGCCAGCAGAGAAGTATTTCTTGGGGCTTTTTAATTGTGAACAGAGATGTGCTTATGCTCCCATTATTTATTACAGAATAAGTTATTTAAAGTGCAGATTTTTTTTCCTCAATCATTTCCCATAGAGACCTGTGTATAAATAAGCTGGTTTGGGGTGCAGTTTTGGTTTTTCTTTATTTTTTTCTAAATTATGATTAATTATTTTTTTTAAACTATGGTGGTTATCCTTTTGGTTACAGAGAGACTGTGAATTAATGTTTCTTAGAATAATGCTGGCTTCTTTTGTCATTTGTGAACGAGGTATGAAGGATGCCAAGCCTGCTCAAACAACCTTGGTAATTGCCACTGAGAATTGGGCCATTCAGATGATAACTGGATCCATTTATCTGTTCTGTAGTTTTGTATTGAAGTTCTGTAGTTTGATGTGATTTCTTGCCAGACCTATTTTGATTTAAGAAACCCTGTACTGACCGGTTTATCCAAACTAGGCACATGTAAATAATCTGTGTTGATGTTTTGGAGATAGGTCACTCACCAAGCAGCTGAAAGCAAAATGCTTGTATCAGAAAAGATCTATTTGGGGCCATTAGGAACCAGAAAGGCCTATTAGCTGAAACTGCTATGAAGATGTTTTCAGTCTGTGCAACACAGTCTCCGGAGACCTGCCAAGACATATAACCCTCCGTTAACAAGCTGAGAGGTGGTTTGTCTAGGGATACCCGTAAATACTCAGAGCTGCTATATCCATTTTGAAGCGAGGCCTTTTCTGCTGCGCAGGTTGTGTTATTTCTTTGCTTAATAACTGACAGCAACATTCACAGTGGCGCTTGACTGTTCTTCCAGTGTCTTGGTTCTGTCTGGTAGTTCACAAAGAGCCTGTCTGACCCTCTAGGCATTTTGGCATTCAGCTTTTCTTTTATTTAAAGCACGTACCTTGTACGTGTGCAAAAAAGCTCCCCAGAGCTTTATAATTCCTAATCATGGAATGCTTTCTAGTGCAGTATGCCGTATTGAGCACTGTGGCTCCCAGGTCCCCTTGTAGCCCTTCTCCCCTCTCTGACCCTCATCCAGAATTGCATTGAATCCCCAAATTGACTTCTGAAGTCAATAGAATTATTTAGGTTTACTGTTGTTTGATGAAGTTAGGAACTAGGAAAAGAGCTGTATAACCAAGGGCTTGCTTAAGAGGCAGTGCAAAACTACAGGCATGCAATGTTGAAGAGTTTGAGGTCTGGGATTTTGTGGTCTGTTAGATCTAATAGCAGGAAAATCAGGGGAAGGAATGAAAGATCCCTTGTTTGTCTGTGATGCAGTGAAAGAGTATAAAACTTTGAATCAATATTGGCCATCCAAGTCTAAAGGCAGTACAATTTGAAGGGTAATTTCAGTATTTGAGGATAAAAGGAAAAATTCTTTCTGAATGTTTTAGGTTTTGTTTTTAGTTTGGGGGGCTTTTTCCCCCCTAGAGACAGATGTTTGAAACTTTGAAGCTTGCCATGACAGAACTAGTATGAATCAATATAAACTAGCATGTTAATAATAAATAAGGAAGTCAGGGGCATGTGGTGAATACAGTTTTAAACATACTGCTGTTTTCATGCTTATTATGTTGAGTTACATATGTATATACACTACAGAAACTGAGCTGTATTTAAAATAAGATATGCAAATGAATTTTGGGGTTGTTTTTCATTTGTTTGTTTAAAAGATGCATCAACTAATGTTTAAAATGTCTGATATAATAGTGTCGTATTCTACATGACCTCAATTTTATGCACTTAAGTATTTATCTGGTGTAAAGGCAGGGAAGGAAAGCTTCTTCCCTTTATTTATATGTTAGGATTTTCTACATTTTCTTTCCTGATTCTCAGATGTTGTGAGCACTGACATTTCTGGAAAGGCCACTGACTGTCAGTGACTGGGGATGTGATGGTCTCTGGATCTGTCTCCATGGCTGTGGTATCAATTCTTCAGGACCCCTAACAGCCAGTCAGGGTGAATCAAGGAATCCACTATTAATGGCTATTCCCTTGAAATGTCTTTGCTTCTGCTGAAGAAAAAAAAGTCAGGGACACAGGTAGTCCTTGAGCATTGGCATTGCTGTTGCCTGCTTTAACGAGCCATGGCAATCACAAGGAGAGCATCCTGGGGCATCTCAGCTCTGAGGGTGCCTTCTGCATGTCTCAGCCAAAACAGCATCTGACAGGAAGGTGGTGGCAGGAGGTGTTTGCTCATGAGGGAGAACTTAGTCCCAAAAGGAAGGGAGGGATATAAAGATCCTCACTGGGTTGGGAGCATCTGAAGTGAGAGGATTGCTTACCAAAGGGGTTTCTTTCCTCTTAAGGAAAGATTATTGCTATTTGTCTTAACAAAGTGATAGTGGACTATCTCCTTCACTTTTACTTAAGGTATTATATGCTGTCATCAGTCATTTTCTTCCTCAGAAAATTGCATGCAGTCACTTCTTACTCTAAGTCATGGACCCAAAGCAAGGTAGGGCAATCTGGTAAAAAGGATTAAGTTTAGGTATTGTAATATCTTCTTTGTTACACTTGAGAGGTCTTTCCTGCTGAAATGATATTTAATTGAAGTTGCTGCCTGGATACCTCACAAACGCTGTGTGTCAGGCTGGGAGAAACTCCCTGCAGCACTGCTGTTAAAGGGAGTGTTCTGGGGTGTTTTGACAGCAGGGTCAGTTCAGACCCAGGATCTGGGAGTCATGATATTTTGGGAAAGAGGTTTATAGAGGGCTACTGGCTAACTCGGAATTCGGTGAGATTCTTGGCTTCAATGTTGCCTATGGTCATGCCTTACTTCTAGTTTCGAAGGCCAAAAATAGCCCAGCATCCTCTAAAGGTGACTGATCTTTAAGAAACTAGGCAAGTAAGCACATAAACCAGTTCATTGCCTCCCATTTTACCATGTGACCTCCGCAGAAACAGGATTGTCTCAACAAGTAGCTGGAAGGGAACTTCTATAGCAAGTCAAATAAACCCAAGGGAGAAGTAGGTGGTTGTCCTGTCAGTCAGGGGTAGGGGACAGATGCAACTGGGCACATGCACAGTGAAATGCCATCTTACTCTGCATAACAGCTCTCATGCTTCCAATGCTTTCTTCAAAGTTCTGCCACTTCGTCAAAAAAGTAAAATGAACCTCCTAATGAATAAAACCAAAGTAACATAAGTATACAAAAACAGTAGCAAATGAACATGACCTATAATTGTCAATATAGACAGAGCTGTACCTGTACAAATCTAGGTGTAGGTGAAGAGGAGTAGGCATAGTATATGTGTAATATTATTTAGGAAGTTGTGATTTACATTATAGGGTTAAGATGGTGAGGTATATACAAGAGAGAAAATTAGAGTTCAATGTTTTGGATCTTATGCCATCTGTAATAGTTTTTTCCTAGTATTTTTAATACCTGGCACTGTTTTACTGTTGTTTCTCTGTAGATCTGCTACCTTAATTGCAGCAGCAGTTTATACCGTATATAAAAGCACTAAATGCTTTTGCTCTTATAGTGTTTGCTATTGACTTTATACATGCTTCTGTATGTAAAACAAAATTAGATTTCCTAATACATCAATAGAAAACTGTTCAAAAAGCAGACTGATTAATAAATGGTCTATTGTTTCAGCATTTATGCATACCATTTCATTTTATCTCACTGTGAACTGACAGGTTATGACAGGCAATTGAGAACAGAATGCAGTTCAAGTTCTTTTATGCCACTGATATGTCTGTTAAGAGGTAAAATACTTTAATTAAAATGACAGCTGAAATCTTAGCTTTCTTTTTTTTTGCTGTATCAGATTTTTATGTTGCACTTGTAACTATAACTATTCTTGTCTTTATATTACATGTCTATTTCACAAAATCTTTTCTTATTAAAAAAATTATTTTTTTTATTTCCTTCTGGTTGTTATGTTTAGTTTACTATCTCAGAAAGCAAAACGTGTCAGCACTAATTCCACAACCACCTGTTTCTTATTTCAAATTTAAACTAGCTTAAATTAGGCTTTCTATAGCACACATTTAAAGCAAAAGCTTACCAGCATTCTGATAATAGATTCATCATTATATTATTTTGGTATTGTAGCTGGACGTGACTGGTATAAGAATTGATCCACATTTTCTAAAATTTTCATATAAAGTGGAAGGTTTATTAAGGAGCTCAAATTGTTTTTAAATAGGTAAAGCTAGTGAATTTGCTATCAGATAACTTGTACTTGTATTATTCCCTACATATTTGTACTTGGATGTCATATTTTAATTTCACTCTTTCGGAATAATTATTTTAAACAGTTCTTTTGTTGCAGTACAGGTAGTCAGGGCAGTTAACACTATAGATCATCCTGTTTGTGTCATCTACTGATGACCACTTCAGGCCTCTTTCAGTGACTAGATTGATCCTTTCCTCAGGTCAACCATCATCTTTCTTTCTCTCTTTTTATGTCTAAGAAACAAAAGAAGGGGGGGAGAAAACCCTCAAAACAAAAGAGGAGAAAGAAGGCCAAGACTGCCGTGAGGGAGTGGGTGGAAGGGCAGTGGGAAGGGCAGTGGGAATGGCAGAGCAGGTTTCAGACAGACTTTGTCCTATGAGACTGTGAAAATGAGCTGGAATAATCATTCAGGGCACTTAAGTGCCAAAAAAAGTGGTATCCAGATTTCAGGGAGTCAGGTTTTCAAAGTGTCTGTTCATCACATCCTTCCAAGCGGTGAGCTTCTTATCATTGCAAGATGGATGGTGTGCTTAGCTGCCTCCCTAAGTGGACTTGCATCCAACAGCAAATAAATATGAGCATATGCAGACCATCACTATTATTTTCATTGTGCATCTTTCCTTTAACAAGAATTGCTGTTGAGTTTGTGGATCAAAGCCCAACTACCCGTATTCTGTCTTTTTACCAGCTACTTGTGTTTAGGCAGAAAAATGCTTCTGAAGGAGGCAACTCAGACATCAGAAAAAATGACACTGGTGGTAGAATTGCTTCTGCGGCATTGGAAAAGATCATTCTACTTTGTTTTGGAAGCTACAAGAACAAAGTGTGCTTTCCCTGTAATAAGGCCTTTGGTTCCTTCATTCCTCTGCACATCATCACAGAGGGTCAGGCAAGGAAACACAGTGGTTACTTCTCTGGGTCTTTGATAGTTCTGTCACCTTGGTTTCTAAAAATTGATGAGTCTGGCAGCTCATTCATTCCTGGACACTTTAAAAGACACTGAACATTTGTTTCAGTGCCCTGTTCTTCAAAATCTTAGGTGACTTTTGAAGGTGACTACAAGGAAGATGAGGAGAGTTGCTTCATGCAGCCGAGTTTTTCAGCTGTTGCTTGCTTTAACAGCAAGAAGATGCCGACTTTGTACGTAAATTCTTTCCTTTTGCAGATGAGAAGCATTGCCAGCTTCCTCTTGAATGTTTGGAAATTCTATTCTTTGGAGAGGATAAAAGTCTGTATGCCCAAGATACTATCCCTGCTGCTGGTCTTGCAATTAAAAAAGGAGTTGAAAATAAAAAGAGAGGTTAACATCTCAAAGGTTGCAGAGCCCTGCTTTTGATCCTCTTGCTTTGGTTTCAGAGTCCCAGGGGACTCTCCACTGAGAATGCTCTGTGATTTTTTTAAGTAGCATAACAACTCCCGTTATCTTATGGCAATAGGTCAAGAAACTTCAGAACTGTAGTAATTTCCCTCTTCATTTTCAGTTAGATTTTTCTTTTAATTTATTGAGTAGATTTTCTTTTCTCAATCATTTTAGTCAAAATCTCTTCTGAACTACTTTCTATATTGTTCCCTCCCTTTAGTGCCGGTAACTTTTGCAACTTCTTTTGAAAACTTTGAATCTAGCTTGGCTACTTGGAAATATTTTTGGTAAAGTTGACTCAAACTTGAACTTACTATTGCTAGATGTGTGTGAAGATGTTGCTATTGGAGAAACTTTAATAAAATGCTGGGTAGCTTTTGGCTGGTGAAAGGGCAGGTGTAGGTAAGCATGCATTGGGGCAAGAGAAGGACCATGTGAGCTCCCAGGGCTCCTTCTTGAGATTGCCATGACGTTCTGCGACTTTGCCCTGTGTTGCTTGGGGTCAGGGAAGGCTTTCCTGGGCTGTTGGCTTTTCTGCCAGCATAGTTCAGTATTGCAGCAATGAATGTCAAGCCTAAAGCAGGTTGACAACTAAATGCCTTGAAGGCTCTTTATCAGTTTCAAGAGGGTAGAACTCTGGTGCAAATAAGAAAGGCTTATTGCTCAGTTGTTGCTTTACTTGAAAATTTTATCCACCCTGGATATGGGTGCAGTTCCCAACAAACTAAATCTCTCCAACAAAAGAGGCCTGTATGTGAGAGGGAGGGAAGGAGAGGATGACTAAGGGTGTATGTGCATTGGGAAAATGATTTCACAATTGTTTTGCCTCTGTGCTTCCTGATAGATGGCACCATACTGCTAACTCTCTGAACTGCTTGTCATGGAGAGGGAAGGGAGCAGGCTATGACAAGCAACTATGACAAACAAAAGTAATTTTTCTTTGTGTCAGTAAAACTGAATAACAGAGAAGCACACAGAAGCATAACAGAAGCTCCTTTTGTAAGTGGTTGATTTCTAATGAGTTTTTGTTATTTTAATTGAGTAACACTATTTTCAGCATTAACAAAACCCAGAAGATTCTGACTATGGCCAGGAGAGGCATAAAGAGAGACAAACTGATTAATCCTAATCTTGTCCAGTGTGAAAGACTTTATATATAGTCACTATGATCTCTACTCTGACTTTTTAATCCAGGGTCCTGGGAGCTGACTGTTCCAGAATTCTTCTGCAAATCCATATTGATACATCTTTTGCAAAGGTTCCCTTAGGTCCCCCTCCTGCCAGACTTCTGTAAGTCTCTGACTTGCACAGATATAATCTCTGAGCTACCTGTAGCGGATGCCAGCATTGTATGCGTTTATAATTGTGTAGTAAAAATGTAAGGAATGTGATTACAGACTTTCCTGATGGTGAGGGCATGTTTCCTGTTTCACTGAGTTTTGCAGGCAAGGCTTGGTCAATGTGGCTTCGTTGGATTTTAGATTTTCTGGTTTGGGTTTTGTTTGGTGTTTGATTTGGTTTGGGAGGGGTGTTTGGTTTGCTGTATTTTTTTTTTTTTTTAATAATGAAGAATTGAATAGCAGTATGGAAGTTAATAATTCTGTGAAGATCCTGTAGTTTCCAAAGCTTATAACTTATCTAGGAACATCCAAATTTCCTCTGTTTATATTGACCTAGGACCTACTTGGGGTCCTTGTAAATGCTGTATCATTTCTATTGGTACATGTCAGGGTTCTGTTTTTTTGTACATCCATTATCACCTGTTACATAATTAAACAATTATGTTTAATTCTTAATTCTTTAACAAGAAACTTTACCAGATGGGATAGAAGGAGGAAGAAAAATATGTAATGTGTTCCTAGCTCTATCTTGTTTCTATAGGGGAAGTAGATGGTGGGTTTCATTTAATTTCATCTGAATGCTAAAATCTGTGTCTTCGTTTGATAGAGATAGTTAAGATATGTTAGCTCAGCTTCCCAGCTGAGTGAAGGGATACTTCTTCTCATACAGTGCAGGAAAACAATTTTGTTCTTTTTCTAGGACAGAGAAGGGAGATATAAACATTAGAAAGCCTGTGAAACAGATGGTGATTTAACTGGTAAAGTTATTACAGATAGGATGGCAGTCATTCAGGCAGAAGATGTGCAAATAATTAGAGCTTCTCAGGTGCATATGCATGATACAAGCTGTATTACAGAGCAGGTCAAGCAATCAGTTTTACATTCATATCCTGAGCCTCAGTCATTTTTGTCAGATCACTCTCCTGTGAGCTGCTTATTCCGTCAGGGCATGGAAATTTATTCTCAAATGAAGAACGTTTGTTTGGCAAAAGAAGCAGGAAATTCAAACTGGTTTGACCTGTTTCTAGATGACCAATGTAAAATTACTTTTATTCTAGTTGGGATATGGTGGTGACTTATTCTTTGAAATACAAATGGAATTTTTAACTTTAGTAAGGCAACAAAAATATTGCAGGTATTTTTATGTGGAAAAGAATATACATAATATTTTTGACTGTTCTTTCATGTTTCTAAGGTGCTTTTCATTAGAAATATCCTAGTTTTCCTTTTAAGCTTTTATTTATAGGTATGGACCTGCCTATTTTCTCATTCTCTGCAGAATCTATTCATTAGCACAGTGTCATGTAGATGAATCTTAAAGTTCTTTGGATAAAGAAAGAAAAAGAACATTTCCAAATATTGAACCAGGTATGAATTGATGTACCATAATCTCCTTGAAAGTGCAGAAAGCCCGAGACAGGAACTTTGATCTTTTGGACCATTCTTATTATTTCTTTGGAGTGTCAACACTCAAACTGTGTGATAAAAATGTCAGTGGCAATGTTATTCATTTTTGTGTTGATTGTGTTCACAGAAGTATTCATCAACTGAGCCTGTTTCTCAATCCCAGGTCATATATGAAGCACTGAATTGTTCATCCCTTTTTTTCTGTGCAACTGCCAAAATTTCCTCTTGCTACAATGACATTGATCATGCATTCTTAAAACTAAATTTACTTATTTACAACAAAATGTTAAGCAGGTGTGTTTATGCATTTGAATATGAAGTCCTGCCTCATTTAAAAAGAAAAGAAGGAGATTAGCAGTGCCCTCTGTGATGGAAGAAAAGCAAATCGAATTTAATATCAGGGAATATTTTACTGTCTTGCCAACTCACATACAGTTCAATGTAATTTGTCAGGAGCTGTGGAAGTACTTCCAATTGGTCTGGTAAAGTACCACAATTATAGAAGACTTTGACAAAAATCGAAGCAGAAACTATCCAGCCAAGTTCAGGGTTAGAACTGACAGGTGGGAGCTTTGTAGTTCCAATCTGTTTTAAAGTAGCTGATGATCTAGAAAACCTGAGCAAGACTTAGCTGGAGGAATATATGTGGGTAACATGAATATACTCCTTCTCTAAAGACTGGTAGTGTTTGGGTAGTGCTTCTGGGTTTGACATACTACAGATATGTGGGAGTAACATAACCAAGAACACCTTGCCTGTGAAATAACTCTGTAATGCTTCAACAGGAGATTGAACAGGCAGACTGTTCAGGAGTTCCAGTAGCCTTGCTTGTGCCTGGGTGCTGCTTTGGCTCCCAGAGAGTGGAAGAAGAAGATGCTCTGGAGGAGGTCTAGGGCAGTTAGCAAACTGCCTAGGACTGTAATCACAAAAAAACCAGGTAACTGCAGAGGTGGCCATGATGAACAAAAGTGATAAAGGAAATGTGACTAGACTAGGCTTCCATTTAAATAAGTAGAAGTCAGCAGGCTAGACATGTAAGTAGAAGTCAGCAGAACCAAAGTGAAAATTACCTGCTTTTTTCCCCAAACACTGCAGAATTTTCATCCTGGACTTTGTAAAAGAACTAGTTATTGTAGAATGTGTTACTGAAGAACATGTTATTGTAAGACCAATAAAATAAGTAGATTTGGGCGTATAGCAAGTCTATTATGTATGTTTCAAAAAGAAAAATCTAAACAAAGCCTTAGCAAGCCAATAGGAGACATTTTACAGAAAAGATAATTGTTTAAGGCTTGAAAATAATGCAAAGTGAGATAAATGCTACAGGGGTTTACTAATGGTACATTGTGCCAGGTGAAAAGGATATCTTTGCTAAAATTAATGTGTTTCTAGACCAAGGGAGTGTGGTTGACATCATCCGTCTGTACTGGATATCTGGATATTAATAGTCAAAATTGGAAAGCTGGGGATCTGTATAAGTAATATAAGTGATTAGCTAAATGACAGTACTGAGTGAGAAAGTGCAGAGTTGTGTAGGTGTCACTATTGGAGTTCCCTAAGGATGAGTTTTGTGATCAGTCTTAAGTTTTTCCTCAAGTGACTTACTTGGACACTGAAAGTAAGAGAAAGTTGATGAAATTTGCTGATAAAGAGGAAGAGAGTTGAGTCAATTAGCTGATGGTTAAATAAGGCACTGTTATTATACATCAGTTGGAAAGAGAAATGAAAATCATATGATGCATTTGAATTTGTTTCTGTCCAGCTGTTTTGTACCAAATAATGCACATGTTTAGTTTGTCATGACCTTAACTGCAGTTAGGCTCAGTGTCATAATAGCTCCTTTTCTTTTGCCAGTAAGAACCTGGCAGGTATGCACAGGCATATCTTAACTTAATCTTTACGTGCAGGTGAACCCTGTAGTGCAGTAATATGAGGAAAGTGTTTTGGGAGACTTTACCCTGTATGCCTGATGGTAGGAAACAAGAATTCTTTTGCAAATAAAGCTGACTACCATTAGATTTGACACAGTGCTGAGTGGCTTGCAATGCGAGCTTGCACACAAGCAAGAGCAGAACATTTTTCCTGTAGAATCAATTTGTGAGAACAGATCAGAGAGAAGTGGAGAGAAATGGTACAAAGAGGAGACCGAGAGAAGGGTGATGCAGATAAGGAGAGTGAAGAAACCAGAATATCAAAGAGATGGAAGGGAGAAAAGTATAAAGATGAGCAGGGATAAGGGATGCTCAAAGAGAGGGATGAAAAAAGAGGAGAGGGCATGAGGGAAGACAGGCAGAGGAAGGTGTGCATGAATGCCAGTAGGAGTTGCTGAGAAAAGGCTTGTGTGCACTGCAGTGGCAGAGAAAGATACAGGACGGATGCACGTACTGGGGGAGGGGGAGAGGCAGTGAATACACTCAGCAGGAGGGGGAGAGAGATAGATTGCAAACATGCATATAGGAGTGGTGGGGAGAAATAGTTGATGTACACAGCGGGGAGAGAGCAAGTGAGAGAGAGACACAGCAGATGCACACAGCAGGGGGGAGAAATGCATAGAGCGGGGAGGGGGAAGCAAAACAGGGAAAGTATCAAGAAGCCTCAACAAAATTTAACAGTAAAAGAAGAAGAAATAATAAAATTCATGATTTGGACATTTATCATTATTTAACACAGGAAATCAAGGGAATTTGAAGGGAATTTACATTAGTAAAAATTTTAAGCACTTCAGATGTTAATAGTGTTTAGTTTGGAATAAGACTATGCTTGACTTAATGAATTCCTCTTTGCATTTGTAGTGAAGCAGATGTCTGCTTTCTGTGTCTGACAGGGGACCCAATCCATTGGGTTTTGACGTCGGTAGGATCGGGGCTTTTTCAAGGGCATGCATTTATCTTGTCAATATGGTCTAACCAACCATCCTCACTTCTCTGCTCTGGTCTCACACAGGTGAGGAAGGTGGGTGAGAGGCATTGTCACCTAAACTTTGTGAAATCTAACAGCTGTCAGATGCTTGTCAATCCTCTTAACCCATGTTTGGGCACTGATCCCTGTTACTCAGTGCAGCACACAGTTGAGGGGAGATTGCAGTTATGTGCCTCTATGTGTGGCTTGTAGAGGTATCTGGCACCAGACCAGTGGCACAGACAGGGTCTGACCACCCTGATGGTAAGTATAAAGCAGCATCAATAACAGAGCAGTCAAATCATAAAATAGGTTAAGAGATGTTTTTTGGAGGACTTTTTTTTTATTATTGTATTAGATGATGTGTATCTTTTCCCAGTTTCTGTGGAAAATATACAAGATAGCTCCAGCAATTTTTATGAGCGCTGGTATGCATATGGAAGGGACACTGCCATTGGAGTGATTAACATCTGTACACAAAGTTGCTTCTCTGTGACTGAGCTGACAATTTAATATACAATCTATAAGGGAAAAAAATAACATGGGAAAAAGAACTCAAAGGGAGACACTTCTTACATGAGGAACTGAAGGTTGAAGAAGCTGTTTCTCAACAAAGCAGGATTTCCTCAACAAAAGAGAGGGCTTCCCTGTGGAAGAAACAAGGTGTTGATGGAAAATTTGGCCTCTTTTTGTGGGTGGAATCACAGGAATATACTGAAGATGGGTATCAGTATGGGCTGTTAGGAAAGTCTCTTTCTCCTTCAGGTGGTTTATAGCTCCTAAACCAATTTATTGCCATTGCTGTATGAAAGGCTTTACATAGTGCTGATAGCAGGCTTTTGAAGGGAGAGTTACCAGTGTCCAAATTCATAGGACGAAGTGAGTACAGCCAGTGTATCCATGCAGGCCCACATCTTTGATCAGGGAACAGGAGTGTGAGGCTTATGTAACTTCAGTGAAAAGTAGAAGTATAATGGCTGGATTACTCTAAGGTGGAAATGTGGTAGAAGACATGCTCAAAAAGCAATAAGTGCTTTTATTCATACCGCTGTTTTCCTCTCGTCTGAATTCTTTCTTCTTCTAAAAGCTCAGAGACAAAAGATTTATGCAAGTTTCATTTAACTTCTGCCATATGTTCTGTGCTTGCTGCTGCCCTCCTACAATGTAAGGAGCTTTATGGAATGCTGTGCTCTCCGGCCAAGTAGACGTGGCAAAAAAGGGAGAGAAAGTGGGTGAAATGTGTGGGTTTCAAGAGAGAAGATGTCAGAGACTGATATAAAAATGCCAATACTGTAGATCATACTGAGAAATTAGGAAGTTCTAGAAGGGTCTGTTTGTCTTGTTCAGATTTGGAAGGAGCTTGCTACCGATTTCCTTCTGCAGTAGTGAAGCCTGTTGTGATTTGATGAACAATGTGGAAAAGCAGGGAGGGAGAAACTCCTGCCAAAAAGACTCATCTTTTTGTATAAGTGGAATCAGAAATAAATATGGAGTGGTGGGACTGATATATTCAATTAGATTTTAATGTGTCTGAAAATGTAGTTCAGAGACAAGCTGGCCCTTCTGCTTCTGTGTGCATTGGTACCTGCTCCAAGGGTCTATTAGTGACCTTAGTGTAAGTGTTGTATGCATAAATTGCCTGTAAACATACTTCCCTCAGTCTCCTCCTAGCTCAGCTTTGTGAGTTTATGCTCCTTTTTCTGAACTGGATGGGTAGAAGAATTTTGCTTAGACACTGCTGAAGTGGGGAAAGGTTTGTCCTGAACTGCTGTCATGGCCATCCTCAGAGGCTCTGTTCTCTGGTAGTGCCAAGCCCAGGCTTCTCTTATTCTGTGCCCTCATGCTGTTTTGAATACATTAGGGCATTACTGAGTCACTGGAGTGACTAACACAAATGCTGACGAATAAGAGCTCTCTTCCACAGATGTGCAACCATATTTTCAGAGTGCTGCTGTGGCTGAGAAAGAGGGAGGACCTTGCACCACTCCTGGGAGCTCTGTACAAAGCTGTCTGAAGCTGATGGGAAGATGTGTCTTCAAGCTGGGCCCAGTATACAAAAAAGACTAAATAATGGTTTTTCAAATGCTAGAAATAACTAGAATATTAATATTGTTTTTTTCCATGTTACTATAGTAAGTTCTGTCTGTCTTTGTAGGTGCTTTAAATTTCTACATTCAAAAGCAAAAATCCTGCTACTCCAGATTTTTGAATGGGACTTGGAAAAAATCTCCCTTTGCATTCTGATAATTCTGGTTTGTAACCAATGTTCTGGGAAAGCAAGGGTTATCTTGGGCAATTCAAGTGTGACAAGACGAGCTGAATCTTATTATCAGAAATGAAAAAAAAAAAAAAAGAAAGACTGAAATACAGGAAATCAGTAAATGGTGGTAATTCGAAAAACCAGTAGATACAGCTTCAATGGGCCTGTTATAAAAGCAAAAGCTTAGCTGATAGTTTTAGATGGGTGAGAGGTGATAACTGTGAAGCAAACATTGCCACTAAATAGAACCAGTGTATGAATGTTGTGGGGATGGGAACTCCATTTGGTTTTGTGTACCACAATCGCTCTATAATTCTCTGATGAAATCTTTGCTTGTCAATAACTTAGTTTAGTTCCTTTAAGATATGCTTATATGTCCAGAGCACAACAAAGTGTTTTGTGAAATATATTCTACCGCATATGTAAGTAATGCTTTGAAAAACCCCGAATCTTGTTTATGAAGTGACTACTGTGAAGATATAATTCTGGAGGGACAAGCTTTAGAAATACCTATAAAATACTAAACCCTTTGTTCTTCATCAGCTGCTCTATTGAAATTAATTTTGTAGAATATCAAATTAGGTGCTGTTTGTTTAACTACTTGAACTGTAGGTGTTACATGCCACATAAAGAAAAGTGTTTTGAATACAAAATAGCTCAGAATTAAGTCATTTTAAAATGAGAATGAATACTGTGAGAAAAGCTCAGTCCCCTTCAGCTCTGATTAGTGACTGCGTGATACTTAAAGGGATAGATGTGAATATTAATATGGTTGATGTGTCCTATCAAATCTATTCTAGAAAAATTAGAATTAGGCGTACAGCATAAATCATATCTCATTCTGTCATGTCATAAAATGTTCTGGGCTTTTTTGGGTTTGGGGTTTTTTTTGAGGGATGTGTGTTGTTTCTTTTTAACTTCGGCATTGGTGTTGTGATTTAAATTATGCTTCATATTCAGAATGAAACTAGAGGACCTTATCTGGATGTTGATTGCAGTTTTGCTGATTTTTGTTCAGGACCATGTAGTGTACAGACACTATAGTTTGTTTTTTTTCTCCTATCAACAAGCAGAAGAATAAACACTGAATTCTCACATGTGATGAAAGCCTGGAAGGAAGAAACAGGGAGGAGGAGAGCAGAAAGTAAAATGGCAGGTAATGTAAAGAGAGCAGTGAAATGCAGCTGAATTTCTGTGCATTTATGCAGCACAGACTGGGACTTAACACAATGACGTGACAAAAATGTCAATTATGACCATATCACTGCTATGTAACTAAAAGGAAAGGCCTGCTCAGCTCTTGATATATAGCAATATATTGTATGTCAATACCTTGATTTTGGTTACGTTATTGAAGCTGAATTTAGGTAGTGTCATAATTACAAATATATTACAAAGAAAGAAAAAATAAAAAGTTTATACATACTTTCACACATATCTCATCATGAACATCTTACTTGACAGTTGAAAGCAGTTAGAACATACCATGCAGTTTTTAGAGTAATTTTTACTACATTATTAGAAGGATTTTTTTGATGTATATTTACATCAATTAATGATACAATATACACAAAAAGTATCTAAGTGACCTTATTTTATAGTACTGGTTTGGATGTGGTCCTTTACCCTTTCCCCCCTAATATTAGTATTGATTACAGATTCTGAGAATCTTTTTCTGTTTTATTTTTTTTCTCCACCTAGTCATTGTATTAAATCAGTAAGAACCTTCCTTTCTGATGTCTTTCTGTCTGGGGACTTGGCACATGAGGGCATGATGACAAAATTCAGAACATCATCTTTCTTTATTGTTTTTCTTGTGACAAGTCTTTAACAGACTCTAGAGAAAATCAGTATATTTTAAAAAAAAATTAGGCCTCTCCCCCCCACCCCAAAGATTTTTTTTTTAGAAGATGGCTACAATGTTGACTTCCTGATATATGCTAAATAGGAAAAAAAACATTTTTACACTCTAAGAAATGCATGTTCTGTCTGTGAGCTGCATTGGATTGGAGTAGGATGGTAGCAATAGATTCTATTTAATATTCCTCAATTAATTACTTATGCCATATTAATATATCATATTCAGTTCTGATAAATTCAGCTTTCCTTGTTTTGTAAATGTATTTCCATTTAGGAAATGAGTTAAAAATAAATGTAACAGTTACAGATAAGGTAAAAATTTGACACTGGGCACATTTGTAAGAGTATATGACAATGAAGTAGTATGTCTGTTGAGAGAAATTCTTCCTACCCATTTAAGGGATAACTACCTTGTTCCTCTCTTGAAGGATACTCATGAGGATCTGGGGAGAAAAGGACTCGTGAAATTCATGACTTTTGTGATATCTTGTGATAGTCAAGTCTTTAAACTAAATTTGAATTGTAAAAGCAACTGCTTCTTTTCAAGGGACTAAAAATGCATTACTACATTTCAAAAATTACTTTTTATGTGTGTGGTGAGAAGAATTAGCCACTCATGTTTACTCTTCAGGAGTAGGAAACCTATCCTGTCCTGTATTCTGTGTTGTTTTCTTTTTGTCATTAGTCAGAGCAGGTCAGTTTTCTAATTACAGGTTGAAATGTCTTAGAGCATAAGACATAAGGAATGGGAATAAAGAAATGAAAACCGTTAGTATGCCTTTCTAAATCAGTGATAGGAATTGCTTTTGAAATGCTCAGTGCAATATCAACATTACAAAAATGTTAGAGAAAATACAGAAAAATCTGAGCATGAAAAGCATTTTTAAAAGGCAAAATCAAAAAAGGCTGAAATTTCTTATCCCCAAATAGATGATTTTGATAGTCATTGTTAACCTTTTTTATTAATAAAACATTATTCAGTAAAACAGGAAGGTGAGGTGATAAATTCCAAATGTTTTAAAGAGTTCTTCCAGAAGGCTGCTGTGGTATAAGAAATTGAATTAATAAAGTGTGGTATAGTAGAACATAGTTTACAGTTCTTCAGCTTCTGAAGAGGGAAATGGAGTTGTAATTTACTCTGGATTTCCAAGTATTTATTTGTCCAGTTCTTTACTAAACAGTCTTCAGAAAAAAACAAAGACAGTGTAGTGTACCTAGATGACTTTCTATAAAAGGGCAGGCAGAACATACTAGAGCTTTTAAGCACAGAAGAGATATGTATGTGGGAAGTGCTCTGGTAGAGGTGGATACAAAGATGATTGCTGCAGAGGGGATAAGTGGGGACTTATGACCTGGTAGGTTTAGACAGGGGAAAAAGAAAGCATTTTTTCCCCCCTCTGAACCACAGAATTTAAACTGCAGAATGCGTCTCTCTACTTTTTTTGGAAGGTCTGAAGTACAAACTGATTTAAAAAGAGACTGGAAAATCAACAGAGAACTGGATAATGAATAGCTATTGAAGACAATTGTGTGGACACAACCTGTGACTTGTGAGATACTATCCTCATTGATTAATGATGGGTATTTTGTGCATTCCTTGATGGTAACAGCTATGGAGATGGACTAATGTTCTGATCTGCTGTTACATTTTTCTAGATTTCCAATTTGTACAAAAATTATATGTACAAAAATCCTTGCTTTAATATTTTTTCAGAGCCTAAGAAAGATTATAAGATCACTTGCTGTAGTGTATCCCTGTAAAACACTCTCCATAAAGTATGGGTTGCTGTGTGGTTCTTTGTTACCTGTTTTCTATTTGATGAAGGTTCATTGCAACATCAAGACCAAAGGCAATAGTGTTCTGCTAAACTAACAATTAACAGTTGTTCTTGCTCTGAAAAATACTCTAGGATGTTATGAGTAGGAATGTTTTGAAAAGTCAGCATTGTCTATTTTAAGGGGCACTTTTATTAAATTTTCTAGTGGTGATTACGCCCCTGTTACGTTCTGACTGGTTCCTGTTGATTACATTACAGAATGGCTATTGAACCTCTGGAGGCTTTATAATGTACATGCTGTTGGTCCATGATGTGGTAGAAAAAGCAATATCTTTCAGTATCCCAGTTCAGGACTGAGGAAATAAATGCACTGTGCAGTTTTGAGTAATTACTTGCATTCTGATCATGAATCTGTGTCTCTGCCATTTATTTACACATAAACAACTCTCTGGATGTCTCCAACACTTTGGCTTTTCTTTTCAAAATTCTTTGGCAGAAGAATGCTTTCTCCCCTCTTTTAAGAGTTTAGTTGCTTGTCAACCTATCCAACCTGTCATTTCCTGAGAGCACAGATGGGAGCAGTCAGAGCGGAAACCTGTTGATGGGAGCTTCCTGCACACTGGGCTACAAATGAAAGAAAGGTCCACTTTATATCCACTGTGTTATATTTTTAACTAATAGGGTTTTTGCCATATTTAAATAAAATATTTTTAAAATTATTTAAAAATACATTTCTTTAAAAGTAAAATATAAAAATGTTAATCAGGCAATGAATATATAGATCTAGGTGCAACAGTCTTTGAAAAAGTATGTATTTTATAGCATAAATATTATCTCGTATAGAAACAGTAAATAAAAAATAATTCTTAGCATATGGATCTGGCCCTTCAGAAAATATACCCAATTGTGAATTAATACTTTGGAAGCAGCTAAAAGCTTAAGGAGTCACCTACTTAATATGCATAACAAATAATAACCTGTCTCCTACGTACAACTTCTCTTTAGCAATGGAGCCAAAATTTGCGGTTTTGTGCAATTCTATCAGCACAACTTTCAGGCTTATACTCAATTTTCAGCATATTCTTATATTTCATTGGCTTCTGAACTGAAACATATGCCCATGTGATTTGCTGAAGAGTGGTTGACCCCAGGACACTTGAATGTTTTCTTGTGCTTAGGCCTAATCAAGAAGTGTATCTGGAATGTAGGATGTTTCTCGCAGAGTCAAATATTTTACTGGTTTGACAGATCTTAAATTCAATATTTTTTTAGCATAGCAGTGTGTTTTCACCAGAGTGGTCTGCTTTTAGTTGCAGAGTATTGTGCTTGTGTAAGAACTCTCTTAGATGTCTTTCCTTTTAAAAAGAAAAACAAAAAAAAATTCAAAAAACCCGCCCCAAAACCCAAAAGAGAAAGAATAGCTCTTGCACAACTCCTAACGGAAGAACTGTGCTTTGTTTCGAGGTCAAAAGGAAAACTGAAACAAAAGAAGGGCCAGTTAATAGAATGTAGGATGTTTAGGTAAAATAAAGTAATTTCATCCATGATGAACATGATGTCTACTATCAAGCAAGCGCAGTCTGAAGAAGACGTAATAACTTATCTCTACCTGGGTTATTAGGATAAATCTGCAGATGAGGATATGTGTATAATGGAAGCTTCAAAAGCTACAAATCTGATGTGATAAATGATTCAAAGTACAACACATTAGCTTAGATTTTAATGTTTGTAAAATGAATGAAACAATACATCTATATGCCAAAGCCATATTATCATAAACGTATTTGCCAAACTATAAGACATAAATTGCACTTAAATTTAGTAATCTATGATAGTATGCTTGAATGTATCTTTGTGATTAAATGTGAACAATTGCTTCTTTAAGGTAAAGGTCTGTGTATGTGTGATTAATCAGACTGAAATGACAGGGCGGACAGCTCATGCCATGCCTGGTTATCAGAGTGATTGATTTTAGTCAATGCTGCGGGTGAAAAAATATCTGTTAATAACTACAGCTGCAAAACTCCTGATGTCAGTGATAGCACAAATCACTTCTCACATTCTGTATTATCTGGCTCATTTGCAGATATGGAACATTCCAGCGATCCATTGGAACACAAAATTTTAACGTACAGATTTATGCAAGAGGGATGACTGCAAAGTGCATCGCATGAGTAGAGTAAGAAGCTGAAAATTGCTGCTGTTGTAGCTGTCATACGCACGTTATTTTCTTTGGTATGTGTGGAGATTTCGCTGTCAGGCTTTTATCCTCCAGATTGTTTGTGCTGTACCTCTCTTCCTGCTTAAAATAGAAAATCAGTCACTGAACCTGGATGCTATTAAGTGTTCTTAGAATAATTCTTAACTAAGTTGGTTGATTTTCACTTTCTGATGAAAGAATATTTGGTTGTTTATTGCAGGCTCTAAATAAACATGTTTTTCCAAAATCAACAGATAAGATTACAAATTACATTCCATCAACAGAATTGTTTACCGTAGGTATATTCCTTGCCATATAATATTTATCATTTTAGTTGTTATGTTTTTTATTTTGAAAGATCTGGAGTTTATCTTCATCTAACATTGTGTCTTAACTACATTTTGCAGGGGTTAACAGGGAATGTGGATGTTTTATGGACCTCAGAGGAGGAGTGGGGCAACAAATAATCTCATGTGTTTGGTAGGATTGTTATTTTAAATCCAGCCCATTACCCAGCCTTTTTGCACTAGCTTTTTATCTGACATTCCCTACTGGCTCGAAACAATATATTTCATATACCTCCAAACATAAAAATCTTTTCAGGTTTTTATAGTCCCTTGTCCCCCTGGAATTTACAGATGCATCCTTTTTCAGGAAGCACATACAAGTGTGGTCTGAAATGCTGGAGTACTTGATTTCTTGGAATGATAAAATTGTCCTTTGCTTTTTCAAGCTTTCCCTCTCTGCTCTGTAGATAAGTTCTTTAGCTGAAAAAATGAAATATGAAAAAAACCAGACTTGTTAATGTGTATGCTATTTCATCACACTGTTGTTTAGTTCTGGCTGGTATTCTGCAGAAGACCAGAGTGTGGTCATAGTGATATCAGTTAGCCTCAACATTTTATTTATGTAAATGATAGGGGAGAAAATGTCCAGTTCAAGAAAGCAGAGATGATTCTTGCTTAGTAGGAGATTAAAGCATTACTGTCATTATTATTTGTTCTTATTTCTCCAGAGGATCTGGGTCTTGATTATGATTCCGTTGTGGTAAGTGCCTCTATCAATCACAGAGAGATCAAGTCCTTGCCTGAAGATGTGCATATAAAGATACTCCATACAGCAGCATGCCTTGAAGGAGCTTGATGGTAATTTCACAGATGCCAAATATATTAATGTGAGTTCAGGTAGACTGGCACGTTTCTGAAGTCTCAGGTATTTCAAGACAAAACCTTCTATTTATTTATTTATTTTAATTATTACTGTGATTCTCACAGGAATAACTGTAATGCAGAAACAAAAGACTTGCCTGACTTTTAGATCTGCAAATTTCTGAACTTTGAATATTGTCCTTTTATATGTTGAGTAGGGTTGTGTGGGAATTCTATGTTAGGTGCTTTCATCAAAGAAATGGAAAACTGATAATGAATCCTTGCCACTAGTGCAATTTACTTATTAATTTACTGAGGAATCATCTCTTAATCTGAAAGTCATAAAATTTAAATAAAAAAACTTTTAATATTGAGAATGGACCCAATTGACCTATAAGCAGCTGATAATTTTGAATGCTGTTGGCCACAGATATCCATGCACTACCTTCCCTCACTTTCCTTTCATACAAATAATGAGCATTGCACTAAATTGCAAATATGCTTTTGTCTTTTGCTCAAGCAAAAGAGTAAGAGTTGACTTTTAGCCTACTCTTGTGTGTGATGTTCCTGAGTTCACTGCTTGATTTATTTGCAGATATGGCAAACTGAGAAGATACATTTAAAATACTGCCGGTTGTTTTTATGTACAAGAATCCCAGCCATGAAGGAATCTGAACTAGGAGGAGGAGACAGGAGTTCCTGGCCACACTCTTTTGTTAACATCAGTAAGCCATTGCCATAGGATTGAGTGAAGATGCACCACCTCAGGAATTTTAGATAAAAGGTCACAGCTTGACACCAAGTACAGGGCATTTATATGCATCCATTCCATTTCACAGGGCATCCACTGTCTCCAGGCACAGCTGCAGGACTCTTCATGTATAAATAAATAACCTGCTGTAAGACAGATTATGTTCCCTGGATATCAATCACTGGTAAATACCGTGTTACTACTTACGATGTAAGAATACTAAATGGAAACTCACGAAGATTTCAGATTGCCATTATATTTACAGTCCTGGGGCTTACTGCTGAAAGCTATTGGATGTGTTTGCCTCTGAATACGGGCTGAAAGCTGTGCTGGGATACTCATTTCTAGCTTGCCTCTCAGATTTTCAAATCAAGGTTAGTCATACAATCCTACCTCTGAATTACTGTAAATATTGCAAAAAGATTCCAATCTTTGCCAGTTGGAATCAGTAAGGAAACAAAACTCCAGACTCCTCCTTTCCTGATTACATATCTGGCAAATATTTTGGACCAAAGTGTTCTGTGTATTGTGTGATTACAGGGGCTAAATGCACTGAGGGAGAAGGAGTTAAAAAAAAAGGTAAAAAATCCCCTGAAGTGTTGGAGTGCCTTCTAGTAGCTGCACAATAAAAGCACAGATATTTTATTCCCCTTTCTTCTACCCAACCATCAGCTCTTTTTCTGTCAGCAGTCAGACATTCCCGAATTCCAGCTGCAAATAATACGTCCCTCCATGTGCTGGCATCAAAAAGCAGGGTTGGTTTAACCCTGAATTGTTGCCGTCATTCCAAGGCACCGAGTCCAATTTCTTTGCAATGTGTTCAAATGCTTCCCTCAACAGCCACTCTTCTCCACTGGCCAAAACAAAGGTGAGATATTGTTTACAAATTCAGGAACTCTGTGTTGGAGACTGTCAGTGTTTTGAAAGAAGCCACAGTTGTGTGTTCTTAGATGATTCTGATCTTTTTCAATGAGTGCACCTGCTTTTTAATTCCTTATTAATTTTGGCTTATTTATAAATAATTCCAGACAGGATTCTTTTTTTTTTTTATATTCCATTATGTTTATCTCATGGAGGAAAATATAGTTAGAATATACATTTCCCCCCTCCCTCCCCCTTATTTAGTATATCAACAGATTAACTTGGAATATTTTTTACTGAACTATGAAGATAAGGAAAAACTCAAAGCTTGCTGAATACTCTTTGGTTTTAATTATTGTTGGTATTAGGGAATCTATAAAGGGATATTTGTTATCCTTTACCTCCTTGACATAATTGCTCTAATATTAAGGTCGGATTATTTTAGATCTGTAGCATCCTCACTTAATAACAAAAGAATGGTCACGAACGGAAGAGTAGCCCATCCAGGAAACAGTATCAGAAGAGCCAAAACCATTTTGGCCAAAATGTCAGCTAAGAGGGGGACACAGCACTTCATTAACCTGTTTGTGTCCAGGTGCCCTGGAAAGTAGACCTACAGAAGTAATCTAGCCCAATCAACCAAGCTGCTAAGAGAATCATTGCAACTTGATGCAGCCATCCTTTTCCTTAATGAGCTTTAACATAGAACAGTAGAATTCATGCTGACCAAAATTCAGACCTGTGTTGAGGGATGACTGTTTTTGACTGGAGTTTAATGAGTATGATTTTTTTTCTAGTCTTTTTTAACTTCTGTTTTGATTGAGTTACAGCCACAAAAAATTAATTTCAGTGTGCCTCTTCATTTGTGTTTTCTGTTGTAATATTCTACTTCATACAACATCATGGTTAGTACACCGTGGGCTTCATAACAGTGAGCCTCCTGAATTTTCCAAGAAGATTGCTTCAGTATGAGGGAGAGATTACTATTTTGCTATATAGTTTCTATTACAGAGTAAATAATTTCCAGATAAGACTGATTTAGCTTACCACGGTAATGCACAACATTTTCAAATGTAGAAATCAGAAGCTTATTTTACTACTTCTATCGAACTGTCACATAGGAGAAGGCCATTTATGAATTGAGAAAGGAAGGTGGAGGCTTTTTAGAGGTGTATTCAGCTGATTTTGATACTTTTGAATTATCTCAGCATTTTTTTCAGTGTATTCATATTACAGACAGTATTTCTGACAATCTATTATGTGCTTCATTGACCACAAGGTTTGAAATTTGGTTCATATTGGCACAGTAGTGTCATATTTGTAGTGATAAATGGATAATTTTTTTATTAGGTCTCTGTTGTTTAATTTGAGATCTGTAATTTTTTTTGCAGTTCATTACTTCTGCTATTTTTCTGTCTAGGAAAAAGGGATCAAGGTGCTTTAGACTTGTCCATATGAAGAGATGGACTATCCAAGGAAGGGTAAATGTACTTATATTGTCTATTCATCTTGCTTTAAAAGAATTAATGTTATAGTTTTCTGACTTTATTTTTTTTAGGGAACCAACATTGCTACTCTTGTAAATCTGTTTAAAATGTGCAACCCATGATTCATAATTAGGTCGTATGCTTGCTTAATGCTGTTTTCATAAGTAGAGATCTTTTATTTAGGCATAAATAAAATTTCAACAGAATAGTAGTATTGCCAAATTATAACCTCCTTATACTAAAAGTAATAATACCTCATATCATTATTTAAGTATGTTGTACTATACAATTATAAGGAGGAGGAAGCTGAAGAAGAGATTAAGCACTGAGAAAATGCTTCTGTTTTAGCATGTTCTCTATTATTCTTTATTTACATCAAACCACATTTCCTTCTAAATGGACCCTGAATCCAAAGCGTTGGTCACATTGTTTGCCTAATTCTACAGAAATTTATATTTTATATATGTAAAATAATCCTAATCTCAGTCCTTAAAATCATGTAGAATATTTTCATCTGTGTTTTCTTCAAATTGGTGGAAAATATTCTTAGATTTTCCTATGTAATAGCTGTGAGAATCCACCTTTTATATAGACTGCAATTAAATAGAAGACACAGAGTAAGATTATAGTATGTCAAGAGGACAAAGAAGGGAGTTGCCTACCTGTGGCCAATGAATAGCTTGAGTGAGCTGAACAGTATTATGTTATATCTAAAGGCAATGCAGAAAAGTAACTGATCCTTAAACTGGTAGTAAAGCGCTTGTTTCTGAAACTGGTGAGTGACAATTTAAAGGCACAGTGTGATGGTGTGATGAGGAATAGGACTAATTTTTTTCCCCTTATTTGAGTCTGTGGCTTATGTGTATTATGTTTCTTTTTGTGTATTTTATGTTGTGAATTATTCAAGTTCCTGCTTTTTGTGTGTATCAAACCATTCGCATGTGCTTTTGTTTGCTGTTTTTCCAAGAAACCCCTGATAGTGAATCATAGAATCATAGACTAATCAGTTGGAAGGGACTCAAGGATCGTAAGAGTCCAACTCCTGCCTCCACATGGGGCAACCTCAAAGTTAAACCATATATCTAAGAGTTTTGTCCAAACACTTCTTGAACACCATCAGGCTTGGGGCCATGACTTCACTGGGGATCTTGTTTCAGTGCTTAGTCACTTCTTCAGTAAAGAACTTTCTTATAATCACTGAGTCATAGAACACCAGGTTGGAAGGGATCTCAAGAATCACCTGGTCCAAACTTTCTTACCAAAAGCACTGTCTAGACAAGATGGCCCAGCCCCCTGTCCAGTCACAGTGTCCAATGCTGGGAAATCCACCACTTCCCTGAGGAGGGTATTCCAATGGCTTATTGTTCTCATCATGAAAAATTTTGCTCTTGTGCCCAATCAGAATCTCCTCAAGAGTAAGTTGTACGCATTACCCCTTGTCTTTTCCATGTGACTGCTTGTAAAAAGTGCTACATTTTTGGTTACATTTTAGCTTTCTTTCACAATGATTTAAAAAATCTGATTGTTTCTAGTAATGCTAAACTCTTACATTACAGCATAAACAGAAGATCTTTTGCGTAAGGAAAGATGAAGAGTTTCAACTTACACGTATTTATGTGCAAATGTGCGTGTATATATATACATGTATAAGTATTCGTATAAAACACAGTTTTATGTATATAATAATACTTATATCATGAGTAACTGATAAATAATAATACTTACATCATGAACTGTGATGATAAAAATGTGCTAAAACCGGAATGGAGATTCCAGAATAACCAGGTAACTTTTGTCCTTAAAATTCTGGTGGAAAAGCTTATTTTACCATTTTATTTACTGTTATAGATTCAGTAGAGCTGTTTTTCATTAAAAGAAAGAATAAGGAGGAAATAAAAGTAATTGAAGACAAACCCTTCTCTGTGGGATTTTTTTGACGGGGCTTAAGGTTAGATTTCAGCAAATGTGCGTTTGAGATGTTGGTTTGTATTCCAAAGTGTACTCTCTGTGCTTACCATAGTAAGCTATTGAAATCAAAAAATTGCTTCTAATACTGTTTAGACATGAGATAATTATCCCACTCTCAGATTTGGCTGAATTTGGTCAAGGAGTTAAAAAAGTCACTGTACCTAGAAAAAAACCATGATCTCATTAAGCCTAGTTTCCTCAGAAATCAGGCCACAGTGTTAGTATAAGACAAAAAATATGGTGCTTTTAAGAAGGAAATGTAGTCATATGTTTAGCATTTAGATCAGTGTTTTCAAAAAGAACTAAGGATTTTTCTTGGGTGAGGATTGATTGCTGGTGGATCTCATCTATAATTTGTCAGTTGTCTTCATTTATTTTGATACTTGTGAATTTGTAACATAGGCAATGACACTTTAAAACAAAATGCTTCTCCTCCTCTTCTTTTTCTCACTGATTTTGTTTAACTTCAGCTGTGTTGACAGAAAGGAGTTGAAAGGAAGGGAATTTGGACAAATTTATCTCTGTCATAATGGGAGAAGAAAGGCAAGGAAGAGCTTCTAATGTTTTAGCATGCATTAGAATGTTAATAGATAATTATCATAATTCAATGAAAACATTCTGGTTTCTAAGTAGTGTGCCGGTTTTCAAAAACCAAGTATTCCTTGTTGTCTCTTACTTGAAAGATATAAATCAATTTGTCTACTAAATCCAGGAGCTGCCAAAGCACATATTTTATTTATCATGGTATGTCCATCTATTTGTCTTTTCTTTTACTGAAAATATGGGTTGATTTGAGATTTAAAATTGTTAATTTTCTACTCTCTCTCTCTTCACTTGAATGTCCTTTATCTTCATGTGCAGTCAAAGAAGCATGAGTATAACCTTCCATGCTGTGCGTATAAATAACTTCTCTAGCAACTGGAAAGAATTAAAACATGGCATTAACAGCAATAGCTGCATTAGCTGGAATAGTTTACCCTGGATATGTTAACTGATAAACTTGTATCTATTTAAGAAAGATCTAATTGGATACTTTTGTTACATAAACTAAACCATATTATTATAATAAACCATATATAAAATAATGAATAGAACATAATTTTTTATAATGTCATTCAAATGAGATGACTTGAAGGTAATTTCTACATTTTAAGCATTTAGTTTCATGAGATTTCCTAGCAATTCACCAATCATAATGCCTCAAATGTTTGCCATTATTAAGAAACATTTAATGTACGATTAGATCAGTCATAAATATTTTATACGGAGAAAATATATTATTTCAGGTACTTCCCAACATCTTTATGCCTGTAATTCTGTGCATCTGCATACAAATAAAAGGGATGCTCTATTAGCATATTGCACTCCTACTGCATCCTTCTGTTTTGGGTGAGTCAGTTTTGAAACAATCTGAAGATTGTTTCAATTTTGCTTCCAAAGTCAGCGAGATAAGTTTTGGGAGGACTTTCCTTCTCTTTCGCTGCTACTGTAAACTCAGCAGCCTTTAAAGTCAAGTTATGGCTGTTCCCAGGCACCTGAAGAGCTGCCCTTGACTGTTTGTAGCATGGCTGTGCCCAGCACTGCGAGGGACAGGTTCTGCAGCCTCCTTTTTTTTTTCTGGGCAGCAACCTGGAGACCGGATTGACAGATATGGAGACCTCTATGACAGATAGGTTTTGGATTCTTTTCTAATGAAAAAACCCAGTGTTAGGATGTCCTAAGTGATGGTGTGGGGTTTTGAGGGGTTGTGGTTTGGAGGTGCTTTTGCTCAGTACTTTAAATCACCTTTTGAACTGTATCACTGTTGATGCATTTGGTGTTCCTTCCCAGGGAAGACAAGGTTTGCACCATGGCAGTCCCATATGAGTAAGGCAAATAAGTCTTCCTGAAGGGGAAAGTGGAGAGGAGAAAACTTCATTTCATCTCATATTTTACAGCCTATTATGGCAGAATTGCTGCGAACATAAATATTTTAATTTTTTGACACATATTTTAAGGGAAAAAAACCAAACTTTCTGAGGAAATGAGACATGGGGTTTTTTCCCCCTTCATTGTCTTTGCCTTTTGTTGTCAAGGAACTGCATACCACCTGCATTGCGCCCTCATCCCTCCTGACTACTACTTTCATTTTTTTATGATCCAAGCAGCAGTTCCCAAAGTTTCTCTCCCAGGGGCTTGTGACATGTATTTGAATTTTGATTCACTTGCAACAGTCCAGACATTCCATGTGTTATTGACCACATTTGTAAATACACCCCATCTTACAGCACATGGACCTTAACAGAGGAACTACTGCCTGAGCAGAAGCTGGCCATGGGCAGTCAGCAACATGAGCAGCCTGGTGTGGAGCTTCCAAGAGAATGGTCACAGTTTTGCAAAGAAATAGCACACCTCAGAAGAGATGCTTGGTAAGATTGCTCTGCTGTGTGCTTTAGGGCTGTTCTTCACTGTAGAAGTTTAATAAACTCGAAGGAATCATAGTGTCTGCTCTGTAGCCTGCCTGCTCCATTTATTCTCTTGTTATCTGAGAACAAAACAGTGCTGTGGGTATATTCTGTTGGGATCATATGTTAACTAAATTTCCTTCAATGACTTAAAACAGCAATAATGCTAGTTGTTAAATGGAGAGAAATAGTATTCCACAGAACCATTTAAAACTGTTTAACCAAATGGAATTAACAATAATTTTTTGAAGGTTGTTTTCTAGTTCAGTTCTATCCTCTGTTTTCTGCAGTTTTGTGCATCTATAAATTTTGCCAAGTCTATTTTTGTTGACAGGCAATATTGGTCTTCATTTGAAAGTCTGATTAGTTTCCTATGAGATTTCTTGATATATAGTAAAAGTGTAGTTATAACTTCAGCTTGAAAAATCCCACCTTGACTGTTTCATTGCTTCTGTGATAACCTTAAATATCTGCGTGGTCCACATGCTACCACATGAGTGTTGAAGCAACAGCACTTTTAAAAAAAATTAACAAAATTGTTAAGAAAGAGAAGGGACTAAAATAATAAAAAATAAAAATATGTATCTTCTTATGCAGAACATGGGATTCTTATGTTTTTAAAATAGTTCTAGCTCTATACTTTGCAACAACTTCTTTTACATTTTATTTTCATTGAGCTATGGATTCTCCCCAGTCGTGTATACTAACACAAGCAGCAATCCCCATTCAGTGAATGCATAGGAGGCTATTATTAAGTTTAAGGGTATGAGTGGTGCCTTTGCTTTTTTGTTCTCCTTTTTTTTTAGCAAACAGGAATTGGAAAGAGAGAGAATAGGCTGACAATATCCTTTCTTGATGTTTAATGAAAAGCTGTTAAAAGTCCCCAGCATGACAGAATTTATTTTCTTCCAGCACCTACAAAAGAAACACAAAGTTGTTTACAATACCACTATTTTACCATTTACTTCCCTTTTTTCTCTGCATGATAAACACAGTATTTCTTGTGTAAGAAGACAATTTCTCTTCTTCATACACCCTGTAAAGTAATAACAGCCATTAGTTCCACTGGTACCAGTTCCACTGGTACTAATGAGCTTCTACTGATTTCATCTTGTGGTTAATTTTACTTTGGAGCCTTGGAAAGACATAAAGTTTTCACAGGTTTTGTGCCTGAGCTCTTTCCCCATGTTGGCTTCTCTGGTGCATATGTTCATGCCACAGCCTGTCCCTCTTTAGGGATGTGTGCTTGAGGTCTCTCCCTTTCACCAGAAGTCTCTTTTGACAATACCTATGGAAACAGTGTGTTTAACCTCTCCACCCCAAAGTTAAATTTCTGCAAAACTAACAGTTCAGAAAGTGATTAATGAGAGCAGGCTAAAGGAGCAGATAGTATTGACTGCGTTAACCTGTTTAACTCAAAAATTGGGTTAAAAAAACCAATAAAAATTAAATGTAACCTCTAATGCTTCTTTACCATGTGGTATAGGAAGTGGGAATCATTCACAGTAAATTATAGTTCTAAGGAAAATGTATGCCATTATGATAAATGTGATATAAATAGGTAGATGGGCTGGCTTTCAATGCTGCCTATTACTAAGTCATTGTCCAGCCCCAGATTGGCTGTACTGTAGTGAGTCACGAATGAGCAAAATTCTGGTGGCTCAGAAATTGATAGTATCATGTGTTTTTAAAACACTTATTTCTTTCTTTTAGTAAAATGGTAGAAGCTGAAACTAAAGCAAGAGCAGAAGTCTCCTCCTTTTCTCCTTGAAATTCTTTTGGAAAGAACACTTTTGACTCTCATTTTATAAAGGTATGATGAGGCAGATGTTGCCTCTCTGGTTGCAACCACCATCCTTATTAATTAGAAAAACTGGGGAACTATCTGGGTTTGAATGTTGTTTGAGACAGAAGTTGAAGATTAGCCATCTCATCTGTGATGGTACTTGTCTGTACCTTGGAAGAGCTCATAACTTTTGGTTTAATTTTTCTAATAAAAGTACATTTTTGTGAAACTCAAGTCAGGAAATGGAAAAGTGACTGTTCTCAGGGTAACACTAGCTCAGATTCTTTACATAAATAGATTTTTTTTCTAGTAGATTTCTAATGCTTATTATATTACCATTTGTTTCACTCTGCATGGAAGAAATTTCCTTTTTGCAAGGTATACATTGCTTTCTGTACACTGTCAACAGCTGAACAGTACTAATAGCAATGATTAAAGGATCAGATGTACAGCTTGGCTAAGTTCAATTAGTAGAAGAAGGTTTTCATTTCCTGAGTCTTGATTGTGGATTATATTGATGTAATCTTAATTTTAACTGTGTATATTTTTTGAAATGTAAATATAAAACAACACATCCAGAAAATGTCATCAAGCTTGAGTGAAATGTGCTAGACTGTGTATCCCTCCAATGCAAAAACAAAAATCAAGGAAATAAGCAGCTAAGTTATTTGATACCCTGTGCTTCACTCAGGTCTGCATCTCAGCCTTATCTTCCTCCCTTCCATCATGCAGAGCTCACGTATCATTACCCCCCCATGTAAGTACTTTTGTAATCACCTACAATTATTATTTGTCTACATACTGAATAGAAATTATAGAAGTGAAGTTAATAAATTAAAACTGTCACAGAGTTTAACTACATTCTGTGTAGTTCTGCTCATGAGTTGTGCTGGCTAGTGGAAGCTAGACAACAAGATCTCGTAGCAGGGCTTTCTAAAATTCCTCCCAGTGTTTTTCTGCACTTTGAGGACTGAAGATTTGTCCTCAGCATTGAGTGTGCTGCCCTCTGCTGCTGCGTCTCTGCTTGTTGTAACCTCTTCTCATGGGAAGCATTCCTCATTCGGGCCAGGAACCTCTTTGCAAGACCCGGGCTGATGGAAATGAGGTCAAGTCAGGACCAGTGGGTGAAGATCAGCAAGGCCCAGATATACCTAAAGCATAGCATAGGAACAGGCCAAGGGCTGGAGGTTAAATACAGCTCCTGAGCTGAGGGCAGAGGCAGGTTTCTTGCAGTTCTTTTCCCAGCAGCCAATCCAGTGGTGTTACTGGAGCTAGCCTTAAGCACAGGTAGCTAAAGCCCAGGACGAGCTGGCGGAAAGGCTGCAGGATGCCTCTCTGCCTCACTCAGGGCTCTGACATAACCTATCTCTGCAGAGGAGTGTATTGATGTAAATAGAGTTTAATGACTGTCTCTTCCTTCCCTGCTGAGAAATGGTGAGAGAACTGAACCAGGATGCATGGAATAGGCACCAGTGGGAAATTCTCCCAAATAGCGTTTAACTCTTATTGGTCACTTTTGCAACCTATACAGTGAGATTTCCTATCATCAGAATAGCAAACATGGGTCTGAACATTGCAGATTTGATGACAATTCTGATCTTAGTGACCAGTGTTGTCAGGGGAAAGGGAGGAGGTGATGTCCTGTGCAGAACGCTAGAAAACAGAGCTGAAGGAAACTGAGCTGGAGAAAAGTCAACTTTGAGAATGCTTTAACATTCTCAACTCTTGTAATATAATTATTATAACTCTGGAAATTCTGCATAGATTTCAAAAAATAACCTACCATCCAGTATTTGACACTTTTGCTATTCCCTGAAATTGTAAATTTTCCCTTCCTGTCTTAAGCTTAATGAACTGCAATAAACAGCCTAAATATTTCACCTTTCTTTTGTCATCTGTTTTCTGTAGGAGTTGGGATACTGTGTTGTTTAACAGAGGAAAAGTGAATAATTGAGAAATCTTGCTTCCTTTGCTCATGGATGTGAATGCCAACAGTAGCTAATCAATGAGGAGGAGACCAGGAGACCTGCATCTGCTGATTTTTGTTAAGCAATGGAAGAAAGAAAAGAGAAAAAAGTGGTTTTCTCCTTTGTTTCCATTGGAAAAAGAACAGCAAGTAAACTGTGATGTAACATCATTAATATCAGTCATAGAAGAGGATATATTAAACCAACATAATTCCAGATGTTCAATGAAGATTGGCTAATTGAAGATCCAGTTGCGAAAAAATGTGCCCTCAGGACTCTTTTTGTCACTCTAGTTCATCATGTGTAGTGGTAACTTTTGTTTCTTCTCAAAATTAATAAGGTGATCTATTTTATTTCCTAAAAATGAGTTAAAGGTGATGATTTTCTCTTTTTAAAGCAAGAAAGCAGAAAAAAAAATATTAGAAAAGGACAGGTCTAGAACTGTTATTTGGGCATCTTTCAGTCTGTGAGGAGGACCCCTGTGGTGTTGTATTCAGAGACATTTTTTTCACTGTCTCTAAGTGAATCTTTTCTCAAAGATCTAAATTTCAGTTGTCAAAACTTTCTCCTTTTAGATATAGCAACAGAAGACTTTAAAGCCAGGGGAATAACTTTTGGCTTGAATTTAAATGCATATGTCCAGGGATTATAAACGCAAATCAGACTACTTTTTGCCCAACAGATTTTGCAGGTAATATAATATAGTTTAGAAATTCTTTTCAGAGCCACCTTTGCCTGATCCACCACACACACGCTGAGTAAGGTGAAAGAAGAAACCTCAGTACTTCTGAAGACCTCAGTACTCCAGACAGAAACTTACAGCATTCCCTTGCACTGATTCTTGTTTTTCACCCTACATCAGTTCTGCATGTCTTTGGCAACTGGTGTTTGTTTTCACCTCTCTTGTAAACTGAGTTACTCATAGCTGTCTGTCTTGGTTTCATGGTAAACAAAACTTTGCTTCTTTTCTTTGGGTGGTTTGATTTAGAATTCTTAAAGTATTTTTCTGTTTCAGAAAAGGAGGTCTCTGAAAACATGGGCAGGTCACCACAAATTGATGCTGCATGACACTTTAGTTGGCTGTGAGTATGCTGAGGAGCTGTAACATTAGGGTTGTATGTGTGTGTATATCTCTGTATAATATAGATCTATGTATAGAGTCCTAGCTATGGCTTGTGTGCGAGTGTGTGCATACACACACGTTCTTCTCTGTGGGGACCTTTCTGTTTCATGAAGTGCAACTTTTCGCCTGCACAAGAGGTTTCTGGAACCATGGTTGTTCATAAATATCATTATACATCAAGGAATGCTAACCAAATGTCCTTGTAGGCATTTATTATCATTTTGGTTTCAACTCTGTTGTGCATACTTTGTGTTCATCTCAGTATAACGACTTCTGTAGCATTGGCTGGTGTTAGATATCAGGCAGAAGTTGACCTTCCCAGGTGATGTGCTTCTCTTTCTCAGAAAGCTAATGTTTTGAAAGAAGCTTTGCTCAGAGTTCCAGCTGCAGTGCCACAGCAGGCACATAATACCTTCAAGAAATGGAATACCATGGGGAGCACATGTTAAAATGCTTATGAGAAGGATGTATAAGTGTCACTAACTGAAAGAAATGAATCAGTTCTTTTTGCGTATATTGAAAAGGAGCAGGCTAAAACAGCAATTCACCCCATCATGGACAGCACAACAGTGATGTACTGTTTTACCAGACTAGAGAACTATACAAGCCTTTGCATGTGTCACACTGCAGTATTTTTTTTATTCAGCATACACATTAAAAAGGAAAAAAAACAAAACAAAAAACCCACAACACTCAAGGTCAGACAGACCAAATAATGACAGGCAATACAAATGCATTTTTATACATAAACAGAAAAGGAGTGGGGAAGGTCTTTCTCATTATGCCAAATAGCAGTCTGGCTATGATTTAATGCATTTGAAATTAAGTCTGTCTCTTCATCTGTACATTTTTACTAGTCTGCAGAACAGACTGGCAGGCAGTGTGAGCAGATGCTTCTGGTTGGATCAGGATAAAATTCTTTGTGCTGGCTTTTTGGTCTGATAAAATCTTTTGAATCTTTGTGCAGGATGACAGCAGCAGTGAGCTTTAGGTGTTTTCCAGAGGAAGCATTGGACCAAATAAGTCTACTGGTGTGTCATCGTAGGGAGTCTGTAAAGGCAGCTTCTGTTTAAACGTCTCTGCTTACTGCACAGGTAAAGGACAATTATGAATTCATATGACTTTAATATCTTTCTCCTTCTTTCCATTTCCTCATGGCCCCTTAAAATATGTTTAGAGAATTCTTGTCGTTTTTTCATGCAGTCAGTACAACATCTGGTCCTTTGAGGATTTACAGTATGTGAAATCAACACCTTATTTCATGAGTAATCCAAAAAAAAAAGGAGATTGTGGTTTGGTGGGTTTTTTTTCTTTGGAATTAGAAGAAGTAGTGACCTACTTTCACCTCCTGCTGTCTTATATGTGTGGGTGTTCCTGGACAGTTCTAGTGGTAAGAAATTTATCAATAATCAGACTCATGAAGTCTCAGATCCCTGTTTCTATTCCACAAGGAAGCCCTGACTATAATGACCTTTTCCTCAAAAGTATAGAAACTGTGTTTTACAACCCACTAGTATGAATTGGCATCTATCATGCTTCAATAGATAACAATAAACAAGTGCCTACAGAATGACATGAGACAGAGTATAAACAAAATATGTTTGGAATTATGGCTGGGTGTCATTGACTTAAAATATTAGAGGTGCAATTCATTATTGTTGATGGGAATAATTCAAAAGCTTAAATTTTTGCTTTAAACCAGAAAATAATTTACAATCCCTGAGAAGTGATTATGCTTACTTAAAAATCAGAATAAATTGAATTTGATGGAAAGGATCAAGGAGTTAAAAAACAAAAACAACAACAACAAAAAAGAGTTTAAAAATGCCCTTCTTGGTAATTCTCTATATGCATGATTTTTCTTTGTTCCCCTTTTTTTTGTTCCTTTTTCTTTCTACTTAGAAGCTTTGTTATCTGGATCTTTAGTTCTTCCTGCTCCTTTCATATCTTAGATGCTCTTTCAGCAAGAGTTTATGGCCTGTGAGCCAACTGCCTTTTTCTTCTTTAATTATGGAAGCTGAAGGCCACTTTGTCTGCCCTGAGTGCTTAATTGAAGGAGGACCATGCATGCTTTTTTGTTCCTGACTAGCCTGCCAAGAGTATGGTGCACTGCATAGAAGGGACAACAGCTTCTTTGGTGATTTCTTTTTAACTAGCATCCTGGAGTAAAGAGAGAGCCAATAAGGAGATTATAGTACTCTGTCCCTTATTTAGGAAGGACTGTGATGGCCTAGTCTAGGTTAAGTATATGTAGAACATTCTTCAGTTTTTCTTTTACATTTGCAGAAGATAGGGAAAGTACTTTTTTTTTAAAGAAGTTCATTTAACATCTCCTGTGTCTGTCTCTCCCATACCAAAAGGGGAAAGAGGTTTTATTCATGAATAATTTCCCAACTTTCTACTCTTTCATCACTAAGTGATATTTTTCTCATTAATTTATTTTGAAAGCAGTGTGTGTGTGGTCACTGCAGGCTGGTTGTTTGGCCTTTTATATGCCATCCCTATGAATCAGCCAGAATATGACTTTGAACAACACTTACCTCTATTCAAGTTATATTATTTATTTGCCTTTGTTTAGGATATTTGCCCAATTTGATATCTGAGTCATTGTTTTATAAAAGGCATGTCTTTAAATAAAACCATTAAATACAGTGATAAGATTTCTAAGGAGAGAAACGTATTTGAATTATTCTTACAGTATTTATGCTAAAATGACAATCAGACACTCTAGTTCTACCCTAAGATACTTGCTAAATTGTTAGTGGGATTGAGCTTGGCTCTGACTTTTCAGAACATGCAGATCTTATGACTGAGTCATGAAGGGTGAACTGTCACATATCAAAGCTTAATTATTGCATAAGTTTATCCTTCAGTCGTTCTCCTCTGATCTTCTCATACTAAAAGTCAGATATTTCCTGTTGTGATGCCTTTTATTTTCCCAGGAACAAACCCAGGGATCCCAAAGGAAGCTGTGGTTGCAGTTTAGTGACAGAATACAAAAAAAAAAGCGATAATTAAGTTATGTTATGAATATTGGTTATAAATTATGTTGTCTCATGTAAGCACTTGGGGCTTCTGTTGTCTTTTTCTTTCTACTGTATCATTTTTCACAATATTGGAAGCTTGGCCATGTGCAGAGATTTTCTTATCTGAGGATACCAGCTGTTTACTGGAGGTTGAAACTAGTTGTTCCTTTCTCAAGCAATGTCTGTCACAAGGAGACAAAAATGTGTGTATGACTAGATTTGTTTTCATAATGACAAATGTAGTTTAGTTGGGAAACTGATTATAATAATAGAAACTAGGCTTTGAAAAGCAACTTGAAGATGTGATGTAGATCCGTTATTTTTTTTTAAGGCTACTCATTTTAAGGCTACTGAGAATATTTCACTTATGTAGATAATGTTTTGAGTATCTAGCAATAATGTTAATGTGGGAAGCCGATATTAAGAGTAGGATGCATGCTTTGCTGATATGCACCCAAATTATATGCTAACTATTTAATGTATTATTTCCATGGAATGAGTACATAGAATGCAAATGTAATATAAAGCTGAGACATTAATCTTCTTCAGAATACACAAGTATCAGCACAGAAGTGCAGTAATCTCATTAGACTTTCTTCGAATAATGTTGAGGGAAGATTTTGAATCTTTGCTGGTTTAGAGGCATGAGCAACAGTTTGAGAGTCAGCTTCTATCAGATTTGGGCTATGGTTGAACCATGTTTCAAATCCCAGCCTCAAAATATGACAAAGTCTAGGCTGGAAGAAATATTCCTTGTATTAAGGGAGCGCTGTCTTAGTATGACCTAGACAGGGACTCTACTGTGTGTCATGCTATTCCTTCACTCCTTCAGGTGGTCAGTGTTGCTTGCTGTTACTCTGTATTAACTCTGACCAAATTAAGGGAGCAATCTCTCTGTAGCTATGAAAGAGCTCTCTATCTCCTGAAATCAGCAAACTGCTTGGTGTTTATTTTACAAGCTGTATGCATGGTGCCTGGGCAGGCCAGTTACTTCAAATTCCCTCAAGGCTTTGATTATGTTCTCAGTACACTGCTGCCTTTTTTGATAGTCCTTCCACCAAATGAGGAAATGGAGCAGGTGTCATATAAGCAAAAAAACCCTCAACCCAAACAAACAAACAAACAAAAAGTATATGAGAAAAGTAAAATTATCTTGGTCTTAAATTATGTTAATTTGCATTTTAGCATGCTGAAATTGTAAACTTTCAAGTTCTCTTGGTTCAGTGTGGCCTTTATACATTCACTTATGTGGTTATTTTACTCTCCTGACAAGTGTAAGAGAGAGGCAAGAGAGGCAGTGACAGCAGGCCTGAGGAGGTGACAAGTATATTTTAGCATGAGGCTTGCTTTCTGTGATTTAGTTTAATCAAAATCAGTAAGGAAATTCCTGTTTCTGCTTTGGACATTATTAGCCCATGTAAAACTTTGCCAATTCGTCTCTTAGCTTTACCTGACATATTTAATGGATGTGGCCATAAATGAGTCCATATCTTTAGGAGAAAAAAGTGTCGTAGATTATTAGAAGATCCAATTTTCCTTAGAAAAAACCTGGACTCCTCCTTATGTGATCCTAAATCCTAAGTATGTGTGAATACATTGAAAGAAATACCACTTTACTTCAGATGAGAAGCCCAACAGAATGTCTCCAGATTCTTTGCAGGTTGAGTCTCTCTCATTTTAAGAAGACCCCAAGACTTTTTCAGGTCTCTGCAATGCTTAGGTACTGCAATATCAACTTTTAAGGCACTGTTTGGGATATTTGGATACACAGTCTTGGACATGTAAGACCTGAGATACCTTATCAGTTTTTTTGTTTGTTTGTTTCCGATTCTGTAGTCCTGTTTTGCCCCACTGAGTGTAAGGCTGCTTTGGAAGATTGGGGTGACTGTAGGTAGAGTTATAGGTGATTGTCTGTATTTTCTTAAACACTGATTCTTGCAATTCTTTTACACAATGATGCCTCCAAAACACATTGAAGAATTAAGATAATATTACTATGTTTAGCTTTGCATGCAAGGGGAGATCTGCTTGTACATAAAAGAATTCAAACAGAGTCGTCATACTAACATTTAAATCTTTTCTTTCCTGCACAGCACCACTGTGGGTGTGTTAAATAAATTGCAACAATGGAGTGTATTTCAGATCCTTCATCTCAGAGGCCATCTGTCATTGAAAATGACACATTCACCTGCCCATCACTTCTGCAGCAGCATGTGTGCTAGACAGGGTACATCCCCATGAAGTTAAGAACAGGAACAGCTCTTCATACAGCTGACTTTGGAAAGACTTAGTAATCGAGTCACTCTTTCAGATGTGAGCAAACACCACAAATAGATCGTTCTTTCTGTCCAAGAGAACACCAAGTGCTTTCTGCTTTGCTTCAGAAAAGAGCAAACTAGTTCCCTGAGGGATATTTTTCTACTCAGTAGAATCCAGCATCGCCTCCATGGGCACTTCTCTGCTCTCCCTGACCCACAGGTAATCACAGAACTCTAATAATAAAAATTATCCTCAAGTCCTTGAATGGATCTAGACAGGATTCACCATTTTTATGATTATCAATACTTACATATGTCTCTTCATTTCCCTTCCACCTCTGTATTTCTTTTAACTCTGAGGAAGTGGAAATAAGACAGGCATGCTGTTGACCGTTTCTAATATTGTTTGTCTGGATCGTTTTTTTGTTTTGAGAATATGTTTGCATTTCTGTATTTGTCTAACTTTTCCTTGTTCCAGTTTAATACAAACTGTGTAAGTTGTTGAAGGAGGAACTTGACAGTGTGGATATGTGCTCACAATTTGCTCAAAGAATTCCAACTATGGATCAGAGACTTTTCTTTCTAATCAGTGACAATGTACATAACCCTCTGTCTGCTCTAAATGTTCTTGTCTGTAAAATGAGGTTTTACTTGCCTCCCTCCCAGTCATGTTGAAGCTTAATTATTGTAGGTAATAAATGCTAAGTATTATTTTAAGAGATCAATTGTTTTCTAAAATGATGAAGTTTGGATCTTAATTCACAGCTTTATGCGCTAAGGTTCAGTATTGACTACTTTAGATTTTCACGAAGCCTCTCCTGAATTTAATAAGGGATTTAACAAAATAACTCTTGAAAATACTTCGGATTTGTCTTTGTAAAAAAATAACTTGTACTTGCATAAAACTCAGAGAGCTGTGCACATTATCAGAGTTTTCTTCAATGACATAGTCTTTGAAATGCAAATGTTGTACAGGTCTTCCTCATCCAAAGAATATATGGTTGTTATTTTATTACCATATGTAAAATGTTTTTCTGCAGATATTTTCTTAAATTATTTTCTTCAGGCTCCAGCATAAAGAAAGAACATCATTTAAAATTACACTCATGTAGCATTCTTTCAACATTTCATAAGTAAGAATAAATTACACAGTTGAAATGGATTCTATTTTTTTTTAGGTTGGGAGCGCAAAAAGTAAAATGTTGGGGTTTTGGGGTGCCTGGCTTTGCCCCTCATCATGTTAGATCATATTTAATCCATTTCTCAGCATTCCTTGGAAGATAAGCATTGCATTTCTTTGTTTTTTTGTTTCAAACCTGCTGCAAAGCAATCACATTTTTTTAAAAATCAGAGGTATTACTGGAAAACTCTATCAACAAAATTAAAATATGGAGCATAAAACCAAGGAACAATATGTGTTTTGCAAAGTTTAGAGGACTTTAGGAGGATCTTTCTGCAGATACTTTATATACATATATTGTAAAGTTAGCATGTTTGTGTGTGTGTGTTTTGAATATGATTTTCCTTTTTCTCTAAATACTGTTCTTGTACTTTTTCTTAAGGCCACTTCTTGCTATTGTGATATCTAATTAAAATTAACCTTACTTCAGTCGGGGATTCTGAGAAAGTTCATCCCATGAATTCTTCCAATCTAAAGGTTGTCTAAAGCTCCAAGATGAAAATGTGTTTGAAAGTGTCATTCTGTCATCTGCTGCAATGTGTTAAAAATCATCTCTGTAAGACATAGAACAATCTTGGGGTTCATGTCAATGTTCTGAAATTCTCCCAGGAGCTAAGAATCATCACAAATCTTGTTTTAATGTCTGCTTTCATTGTTAGGAACATTTTTGACCTTGCCTGTGTAAATACACAACCATATATAGAAAATAATAAAATAAAACCCACCACAGCAACCTTCATCTTAATCCTTCAAACACTCTTCTCAGGCATGAAAAAGGGCAGAGGACCAAGGAACATGATCCATTTGAATCATGTTTCTGGATGCCCTTTTAGAAAATGCTCAGATGTTTTTAAGTCAAGAATTTAATGTGTGGATACTTGTGCCAAAATTGGTGGTAGTGGTCATTGTTTTTAATGCATGCATTGTAGTAACTTCAGATAGTTGCATTCACAGCTGTTGTAGATGCAAGTACAGAAGTAGTCATGCATAAGCACACGCTCGTGTAATATTCAAAGAGACATAGTTTAAAAAGGATTTATCTCTTGGCAATTAGTTGTTGATTTCCAACAATAAGAAGGTGCCCTTGTACCTCGGTGCAGTTAGGTACAACAGTGATGGAATTAAGGTTAGTTGTCTTCTAGCAAAAATTTGCAATGTCTGAAAATAGTCTTTTTAAAATGAAAAATAAAACATGTTTGAGGATTTTCTGTGTAGCACAGTTCTGTCTCTCCATCTATTTGAAGGGGGAAATCTGTGTGCAAATTTTCTCCTGAACTGGCATAGACAGTTAGTTGTGTCCTTGATTCTGAGCTGGCACTCTTCTAGATGCATCTGATGCTTACATTCATTAAGGAAGATTTTCAGCAAACAGTTTTATATCCACATATTTTAGCAAGTTGAGATGTCACTGAAAACAAAGCGGTGAAGGACTTCCATATTCTCTGACACTGACCCAAATAAAGTGTGTTTAAATCTAGGAGCTTCAAACTAGCTCTGAATGATTAGTCTGACACTTCATGCTGCACCTCCTGTACTTTGGTAATTTATTTTCTTCAGAGGAAGCAAATGACTTCTTAGACTTTACTTACTGTACAAGAGAAACAACTTTGTGATCTTAAAGATTGTCTAAAAGCATGATTTATTTTTCTTTCCAAATATATATTTAAAGATCTCAGTGGAGAGCTTTGATTGTTCTTTATCAAGAAATGATGGATACCTTAAGCAGGGAATTCATGATGCTACTGGCTTTGATGCTGGTGAGTAGAAAATACCCTACTGGCTTCCAAAGCTGGTGGGTAAATAAATCAGGAGCACATTTAGACATGAGAAAATGGAATGAAGATGCATCAGGGGAAGTTCAGATTGGGCATTAGGAAAAGGTTCTTCACCAAGAAGGTGTTTGATCACGGAAATAGGCTTCCCTGGAAAGTTGTCACAGCACCAAGCCTGTCAGAGTTGAAGAAACATCTCGATGAAGCTCTTAGTCATCTGATTTAGTTATAGGTAGTCCTGTGAGGAGCAGTGAGTTGGACTCAATGATCCTCATGGGTCCCTTCCAACTTGAGATATTCTATGATTTAAGACTGCAGAGTTTTTGATTGATTGAACTAGGACTGTACATTTTAAAACATTTTATAGTTCATGTATCATGGTAGGTTGCAGATTTTCAGTCTTCAATTAAACACACTTTATGTGGAGGATAGTCTTGGAAAATTAGAGAAAGTAGCAAATTGTTTTCCCCAGAAGAAAAAATTAAGAAAATATACATGAGTGAAACAAGGGATGTTTCTTTTATCTTTTATAGGATAATATGATCCCTCCCTATATGTCCAGGAAAAATAATTTTTATTTCTTTTGGGGGGTAGTTTGCACACTGATACGTGGAAACTAGTAATTACATAGTCTGTTTCTTTGGCCACCTAGTCTGCTCCCCAGCCCCTTGCCACTCTGATCTGGAGGATGAGAAAAAGGATCTCATTGATGAAGAACAGTTGAGGAAGAATTCCCTTTAGATTTTTTTCCCAGTGTATTTTAATAAATAAATGTGAGATCTAAAAGTATTGGCATCTACTGCCTGAGCTAAAAGACAAATAATGTCTGCATGATGTCTACCTGAGGTGTGTGACAGGAGGAAGAATCGTCACACTCTGAGCTTGATTTATTCTTCTTGTTTGATGAAGAGAATGAGTGAATGTCCAGGATGCCCATCAGCTGCATGATGAAGAATCATTTATATTAAAAGAGATTTAACTGAAAGTATACAGCAACAAATATTTACTTACTTAGGTAGCACATTCCTGCTGTATTTAAGAGTTTTCTCAAAGGAGAATATCCAGAGCTGTGTGCAAAGAACCATGAAATTCTTTTTTTTATGTAAACTGTTAGTCAACTCTTAATTTTAAATGCCCTGTTTAGTCCCAAACAGTTTAAAAAATATACTTAGTTTGTGTCTTACTTCTAAAAAATAATTTCATAAGGGTTCCTAGCCTCAGGGAAAGACTGTGGATAAATTCAATGGTTTTATACAATTCCCGTAAAGTCAGTTGCCTTGTGAATCTTGCAGGAACCATTTGAACATCTTATATATGTAAAGTTTGAAAATAAAGTACTGTGAGAACATGATTGAGTGTTCTAGGTAGGATGAAACTTGACTTCAATGATTTTTGTTTCACAAAAGACAGATTTCTCATCCTTACTCCTCCAAAAAGGAAAAAAACCTTTTTGTATTTTTTTTATTGATGAGTTATTTTTAGGGAGCAGCATTTCCCCTTTGTTACACAGAAATTCTTCTAGATGACTCAAGGTTTGTGTTGAGGTATGTGTGCATGCAGGCTTTTAAAATAACTACAGTGTTTAAAGGGAGTGTGAAAAGTCGTACTCCTATTGGAAAGTCAGGGTTCTAGTCACTAATGTTTAGAACGTGTTATTTGTTTCTCAATGCATGAAAAATCTGCACCAAGAGAGTATTTCTAATCATAAGTCATATAATGTTGATTACTTAAACACAGTGCCTAATTCACCCATTAGATGGCCCTTGAGATGGTTCTGATGGAAAATAAGTATGAAGCATAGGTTCAGGTTCTCGTGGGTTTGCTGCAAGTGACAGTTTGGTGGCTGCTTGCCAAGGGGTAACAGGACCTTTGGGAGCTCAGCTAGCCCACCTTCTTGTCCCAGGGCAGCAACAGCTGTCTCTGCATCTTTCCAAAAACTACTGTATCTGTCCGTATCAATTTTGGCCGGGACCACTTGTGCAGTATGTCAGTAATCCACATAATCTTAGTAACTGTCAGCTTTTTAGTTTAAATTTCTATTGGTAATCAATTTACATTTAGTGCTCCACTTCCACCATGCTGCAAACTCTTTCTTCCAATAAACTTTATTGAAAGTATTAACATACTTTATGCTCACAGTTAGTGCCTGTTTAGTGGATGCAAATGCCTAATGGTGGATTTTAATATCCCAACAACAAAAGTCAGTTGTATGATTCCCCATATAAATAGAGGACAGTAAAATAGTTTTCTGTAGATAATCTGTTTGGAAATAAATGATTAATTGCCATAAATACATCCAAAAGTAAGTTGCTTGATTTTTCTCCCATTTTTTCCCCTCTAAATTAAAATATCTGCTAAACTCTACTGTATTCTGTAGGTTTTTAAGATATTTGTCCCTATAAGTTTTGCATTAACGTTGCCAATTTGGTATGAAAGTAAGGAAACTCATTATTTTTATAGTCACTTGGAAAATTTCCAGCTCAAAGAGTTTTTTAATATATTTATCTCTACATGATAGGAATTCAGTATTTTGAATAAGTTAGACTGTTTCTGACTCATGATATAGAAAATCTCATGAGAGTGAAGCAAATGGCTAGGGTTAAACCACACACCCAATTCCTATTAAGCTGGTTGAAAAAGGGGTAGGGAAATACTGTGCTTGCATTCTCCAGTCTAAAGACTACATTTTTAAAGGCATGATAACTGAATAGAGGTGTTTACTTAGCTGAGTTCTGTTTTGTTGAGAAGATGATGGTCTCATTTGTTTAGCAAGGGGTTAAACAGAAACTAATCCTTTAGGCTTACTTTGAAAGGTGGTTATCTTTCTAGCAAGAGAAAGCATTGTTTGCTTTGCCAGAAACAGTGTAATTGTTCCTTAAACCATCATGCTCTCTAAATAGATAAACTTCTTAGAAAGAGGAAGAATATAATTGGCATAAGCAACGTCTTTAGAAGATTCCAAAAACTAATAAAAATGCTTTCATTTATATCTAACAAACATAGGCATTTTGTGTGATGTAGGCTGTATTACAGCTTTTTGTGAAGAGATTATTTTTTGTGTGTGACAACTGCTTTAATATAGAAGTATCATAAGTTATGGGAAGCAGAACAGTAGTATGGTTGGCTCAAGTTAATTACATTTATTCAGATGAAATGCTGTTCTACTGTACTCTTCAGGACAAGCAGAGAAAATACTGAAACCTTTTTTAGCCAGTATTTATCTATTTCAATTCTTTTTGACAGTTTGTGTTGCATGTGTGCTTTAGCTACAGTGCTTTTATATCGACAGTTGGTAGCACAAGCCTTTTAAAGCACAAAGGGTAGCAGTACTTCAGCCAATCTGTGATAAAAGGGAAAAAATGAAATCACTATGGAAACTGCAGGAAGAATCTAAAAGCTTTCTTTATAAAGTAAACGTCTGATGTTTGTGACTGCGGGGGCAAAAAATTCATAAATCTGTACGATGCTATCATCTCTGATTTGTTATCGCAGCAAATGCCAAGTCTAAGCAGTCTGACCTTAGCCTTATTAAGTGCTTTCTTTTCAGATACAGTTATTATTTGACAATAGAGAGACTGCAGTGCTACGAGGGGGAAAACTAATATGTTTAAAATGTGTGTGTGTCTGTGTGTCTGTGTGTGTCTGTGTATGTGTATATATATAACTATCCATCTTTTTTACCCCGTGAAGCTTATAGAGTTGGGAGGGCTGAATGTGGGAACTCAGGGACTACTATTCTGAGCACAATTGAGAAAACTGTGTTTCGTCCCATTGCATGCACTTGTCTTTGATCTCAAATTGAAAATCTCTGAGCCTCTTCCTCCAATCCAAAAGCAAATAAATACTGAGAGAAAAAACCTCTCTCCTCTCAGCACATAGGGCCTTTAATATTGAAAAATGAAGGTGGGTGTAAGAGCTCTGATGAACCTGTTTGGACAACAGACAGCAAAAAAATACCTGTCTCGGTGGAGGAGTTTAAGAGCACTGCAGAGATCATCAGACAGTGCAGAATATCTTGGCTCACACAGGCCATTCTCTTTATCTCAAAACAATACCAGCCAAGCTCCTCTGTACCTAAAACTGAAGAGCTGCAGGAGCAGGAGGACAGTAACTAATACAGCTTTTAAATTTGAATCTCCTTGTTTTTACTAAGAAAAAAAAAAGAAAAAAGAAAAAAGATACATGAATTCAAAGCAAGATAAGATATCTGGTAAGTATTTTTATTCCATTTGTTTTCTTTAGATGGAAGATTTTTCTTTTAGTCATATGTATCTGCTGTAAACAGTATTAGGGCTTGATTGTGAGTTTTTTGTGAAGTTTTTTAATTATGGAAAAATTTCATGCCTATTTTTGCATTTACAACTTTGATAGCTTTTGGATTTCTTTTTTTTGTTGTTGTGCTGTAATTAGTGTGCAAGCTTTACAAGTTTGATGTTTCAAGATGTTCTAAAGAGCACTGTTGTTCCCAGGCTCTTGGAATATAAATATACCCATTGGTAATATATATTGTTGTATTTTATAGATATACACACAATAACAGGTTTTAGTATTTGTTTTAGTATGGTAGTTTTAAAATATACTGATAATGACTGAAGCCAGGCAAGTACTTTCCAACTGTTTCAAGCTCTCTAAACAGTGTGAATATTTTAACTCTTGTTCAGTAAGTTTATATATGAAAATTTAATCTATGACAGATGACAGTATAAAGTTATTTGTCTATAAATGTAAGAAGCCAGAAGAATTCTTGATTATATTCTGATGTCATAGTACATTGGTGAATGCTACTATAGTGTGTGCTTATACTATGAACAGAAAGATTTCAGGTTAACAGTAGAAAAACACAGACAATACAATTCTGTCTAAAGCAGGTCAGTCTTTCAGTAATAAATATAAATCTAAAAAAAGATGTATTTTGACTTATTGGCTTCATTGCATCTTTTTATGCGTACAATGAAAACCAATTATCTGGGGGGGGAAATTTGACTTTGTGGAATGTAATTAAATTGCTTTTTAAGGCTTCCTTAAGCAGCACTAGCTGGAGGGAAGTCCAATAACGTTTTTAGCTCTGAATTGTAATGACTTTGCTACATTAATAAATCAGGTTGTGTTCTGACTTTTATCAAAAGATTCCAAGGAAGAAAACTATCCACAGCAGGTTGAAGCTACAGGGGCAGTCCTGAATTGTTTTTCTCCATCAAGCTACTTTACTTCAAAAAGTGGACCTTCAAAAACAGCAATTCCCATGGATCGGTACTTAAAAGGGTAGGTCCAAATCCATCAAAGATGATTAAAACAATTGATAAATATTAATTCCTGCTACGAAGTGATTTGTCAAACTGGAATATCTGTAATGTAATCTGGTTATTTAAATCAGTGTTCTTAAGGAAGCAAGGGGAAAAATTCTGTTCATGCTCATCACATTTGGGGTGGTGCTGGTGTTGTTTTGTGGGTTTGGGATATGTTTTGTGGGTTTTTTGTTTCTTTTTTTATAAAGAAAATATCTTGTTCTATTTATTCTGTTTATCTCTCATCTTAATATGGAACTGGGTACAAGATTGGTCTAAAAAGTAAACTTTTTCAAAAGAGATGGTTTAATTCACTCTACAATGTGCCTATATGTCCTGTTGCTGCAATTCATGTAGTTAGCTAGGCAAGCGTTTGGGCTCAATGTTGAATGGAGTGAGGTTTTATAAAGTATGTATTTGGGACTCAGAATCTGGAACTTTACGAAAAGAAAAGCATTTGTTTGAACAGTGTTTTGGTCTGTTGATATTAGCTCTACAGTAATCGGGGAGGAAAAAAAAGATACTGCCATCTACTCATTTTTCCCAACAGAACACATATCAAAAGTGTAATCTGTAGGAGGAACGTGAACTGGTGAAATGTACCTCTGATGTTGGTTTCCTATGCTTTTATGCAGAATGTTTGTAATCATCTTGCTGAGTCGTAATCCCTGACATTTGCTTTCACAAAGCATCTTGGGGAGAATGCAATACCCTAATTATGTTTCTGTGAAAGAGCTGAGAGGAAAAAAAGTTGTACTCTTTAGCACAGCATTTTAATAATATACATACAAAATTTTGGGGAAGACTAAGGATACTTAATCAACTGTAATTCCAGGTTGTTTTATATTGCAGTGTACAAATATAGTTGAACATATGTTAATTGTAAGTTCTTTTCTGAACTGTGTGCTGTACTTGCCCACATCCAAAGCAAAACAGGCACTGTCTCCAGTCTAAATATTTTTATATCTTTATGTTTTCTCTCTTACATTTTCCAGTATTTTCTGAGATAAATGAAATCTAGTTACCACATTTTAAATAAACTATCATGGTTAAAAAAAAGTTAAAAAATCAGTGCTTTCTCATATGATGTTTTACAGTAGCTTTTATATTAAGAAAAAGAAGATCAAGAATAACAATGAGTTAAATTTGAATTGCAGCTCATGAAGATCACCTCATGTTATATTCTTTTATATAGGGAACTAGCCATAAACAATGTGAAGTTGTAAAACTGACTTTTGATCTTGGGGGAGCTCACTTTTTATAGATAGGTTTGTCCACAAACTGAGGCAAAAGGTTAATTGAGGTTGCATATTTGAATACATTATGTGCATTTCACCTCTATTAGACAGTTAGAATAATTTCTAAATACAAAGGTATTTACTACAGAACCATTAAAATGGAATCTCCAAAGGAAAATGGATATGTGATACTGGTATGCGGCTTTGTTCACAAAGTGGGGCTGTGTGGGTTAGCTGAAAGAAGTGACTCCAGCAGTCTGTTCTCAAGCAAATTTCTCAGACGCAGGATTGTTATACAAGACATACCTGGCTTTCTTTTTGCTCTCCTTTTGGGAAATCCATTAAACTGTTCAAATATCCTATGGTACATGAGATTACTTGTCCAATGTTGTGCCCATAATGCCTGCTTCTAATAGATGAGCAGTACAATAAAAAAAAAAAAAAGGAAAAATGCCTTGCTTTTCCTCCCCCTTAAGGAGCCTGCTTTTCCATTCTCCTTTGTGCTTGTGTGGGCTTTGTTGTTTAAAAAAAAAAAAAAGAGAGAAAAAAATAGTGGCAATTAGTGCCAGTCAGTGTAAACAAACATCACCCTTTACATAAATCCCATAAATATGTACTTTATAGCAAGACATCTGTTACTAGTGACTTGGCTGGAAAGAGTGGCCATTGTCCCACTCAAAGGTGACCTCCAGAGATTGTGAAAGCCATTGGGCAGAATACTTCTCTCCAGTCTTGCCTCAAAACCTGAAAAAAGTTGTTTCCCTCATGGATGCAGCCTGGGGGTTGCTTCAATAAAAGCAGAGAGGGTTTCTGAGGAGGAGGAGCAGGTCACGCCTTCATAGCAAGTGCCAACTTCTCAAACTTCCCAAGAAGTGCCCAGCTCTGACATGGGCTCCTTTCAGAAAGTTTTCCTTCTCATCCTCCCATAAAGTGGTATTTACTAATGCTGTGTCATTTTTGAATGGTGTGCAAATTCATATAGATACCAAGCTCGCAGCAGATGAGGACGTACCAGGATAACATGGCACTGGAAGACACGTGGGATCCTTGATTCAAGGAGAAATATCCCAAGGTTATTACACTTAGCAAGGCCTAACCAGAGATTTAAATCAAATATGACCACGAGCTTGTCACATGGACCTTGGTGGGGCTTCAGACCAGGCTTTCCATGGGAGAGTTATTGGTACTCTCCATTTTTCAGCAGTATGTGCATGCTGGTAGGGTAGACGTTCTCAAGCAGTAATGTGTACTCCAAAGTCTTTTGTTATTACAGCTTCATGACCACATTCTCACCTGCAAGGGCTGGCACAGCTTTTTCGTGCTGTACACTAGCAGCAGAGGACCTTCCTGGCATATATTTTCCCATCAATCTTTAATTCCATTCACTGGCAATACTTTGTTACCAATTTGCTCAAATAGAAGGGAAACTGGTGCACAGTGCTTCAGAATTATAATAAATTAATCTTTTTATCTAAGAACACTGTTAATTTGTAAACATACTTATAATTGAAAGCTTTTTTCCCCTACCTAACGCCAGGCATTTACATAAACTGATGAGTCAAACGTTAAAGACTGATATTACAGTTGATATGAAAGAGATACTTTGGAATTAAACAGCAATGAAGTTTCTGAATGTAAAGTCCTGGTTCTTTAAAATGCCTTTGGTAGTCTAGAGGTATTCTGCCACACAGGGTGTGTTACACTGAGTAGCACTGATTTGCTTTCCTGTTTGTCTGCTTGTTTCCTCGCTGCACTGGAAGAATTTTGAAAGGCACTGGATGCCTGGCACTTTTGTAGGAATGTACTTACATTCCCATACATACAGAAAAGATTGCTTTGAAATGCTCTAAAGTGACAGTTGTCAACTTTCAAATTAAATCACATGTAGTTTCTTTAGCGTATCAGTTGAAAGTTGCTGATAAAATGATTGTTTATTTGTAATGCGTGAGGAGGCTTCTCTGAGTTGATAGGGTCTGCCACATTAAAATACTGGTTTTGACATCATGTCTGTAGTTTGCACTTGTGTTAGCAGTCTCAATTCTTTTTTTTTTAACTGTGCTTTTTATAAATCTGATTTTATTGCCATGTGAAAATTTTGCTGGTAATCTTCAACATTTACGCCTTAAAATTACCTTAAAACAATACAACCCACACACCTTAAGGCAAGTATACCCATGCATATACATATCCTACTGCAGCCTGCTTGAAATGAAGTCAAGACTGACTTAGACAGAAGAAGGGAAAGAAGAAGGGAAAAAAGTGTTTTAAAGCTGAAGTCTACACCTGAGCTGAACTTATATAATAGTTATACAGAATGCAGAGTCATTAGCTTTTCATATAATAATGCTAGACTTCCTAAAAGTCAAGCACAGAGTGTAAATGTCAGGATATTTTGTCTAACAGCTTCATTGACTCTGTCTTTGCAAATAAATACTTAAGCTCTGTGTCATATAAAATTAAGAAAAACCCACAACTTTTTGTGCAAGTAAAATCTTTGTATCAAAATATAAAACTGCTATAAGACTGAAATGAGTATCTCTCCTTCTTATGCCAACTAACCAGCCAAATATGTAGTTGCTCTAGCACAGTTTTCTGCTGGAGATGCTGCCTTCGTTTTCCGTCAATGCTTAAAACTGATGTCTGGTGGAAAAACTGCTGAAGCCTTTGCACTAAACTTCTCTGTGTCTTAATACCTAGAATATTTGAGCAAAGATACATGTTATCTATTCAAACTGTTTTATTTCCCTATGAATTATGAGAATTCAGAGGAAGGCAGAGCAGGAATTATTTCCCTTTCAGGATTAAAATCCTGTTTTACTGCTGAAGTGTGCTATTGCTGTGTTGTCCAACACCAGACTAGACAAGATTTCAAAATGAAAGTCAATACTCCTAAATTTGCATAGGATTACTGCCTATGTACGTGAAACATTTTTCTTAATAAAACCAGAACAATTTACTGATTTTTTTTTTCCCTTCCCTTTCCCTCCCTCTCCAGGGCAAAAGGAGATCTTTGTAAAAAGTGAAGCGCTAGTAAATAAAGAGTTAAATTGAAGGCAGGCTCACTGGTTTGTTGAGATCTGTCAGAGTCTGAGTGGCTGGCTACATATCTGTCTCAGGAACAATAGCTACCTGTATTCTGCACGGGCTGCTGGGCAGGCACTAGCAGTCTGGAGAAGGTCTGCCTCTGTTAGAGGCTTTTTAGTGGGAATCCCTAATGACAGCCCTACTTCTCATTGGGAGGGGGTAGAGAAATCTTGTCTACTCTGTTGATGAGGGACAGAGCTTTGATCATTTTCATTCAGCCTTGACTTGGCCTGAGGTTTAGGATCCCAGTTGTGAAGTCAGCAGGCTCTCTTTTCTCACATACACACACACTCGCACACTCACACAGACCCCTTCGCTGGTCTGTGCAGGCAGATTAGTGTCACGGCTGTAACTGAGGCACAGAGCAATAAACATAGCAGAACCAATCTCCATGGTGGCAAGAGGGGGCAGTGGAGGTGACAACAATGGAGAAGGATCTTTCTTCTGACAAGTTTTAGGTAAGAGAGAATATTTATACCCTCCGCCAACTATTTTATAGCCTTCTAAATAAGTTAGAATTTGTTAGATTGCACATGTGCCTTGTTATAGAAATATTCTAGTTTACTGCCGTATCCAGGGTGTTACTAGCGTTTAACCTGTAATTGCCGTGCTTTGTGTTATGAGAATGTTTGCAGAAAGCAGGCAGGCTTTTTTTGTGGAAGTCGGGGCTAATATAGTTACGTTCTTGAAAATATAAGATCTCTAATATTTGCCTTTTTAAAATTAACCATGAAGCTTCATTTTGGCTATGTTAAAATTATGCTTAGCTATCATAAATATCCATATCCGATAAAATGTTGTGTAGCTGATAGCACACATGCAATATTAAAACAGTGCTCCCTCAACCCTAATTTGTAATTATTTTTACACCCTTAACTGCACTGGGGTCAGAGAGTTTTAAAAATTAATGAGGTTCCCTGCTGAGTTCACATAGTATAATCTACATGAGTTGTTGCTGCAGAGGGCTGAAATTATTTCTGCATGTTTTTAATTAGGGTAGAATTTTTGTTTCGATATATTTCTTTCAAACATTTTCCTTTAAACATCAGTTTATGCAACCTGCAGTAAGAAAGGAAGGACAATCCATTTTTAATAATGACAAACTGAGTGTGGGAAATACATGACATACACTGAAAATTTGCTGGTTGTGCTTTCTGATTTCTTATGTTAGATCTGTGTTATATTCCTGCAGCTGTGATCAGCTTCACCTATTTACAAATAACTACTGCTCTAGGGAGAGGAAAACGAACAATACTTAGTGCTTTGTGTGAGATTGGAGTAATAGGTTACTGATGTGTTTGGAACATTAAAAAGAATTGTTGGAGTACTTGAAAAGATATATAAAAGAGAAGAAGAACAGTGTGAAAAGAGGCAGTAAAAATGAAATAATGTACTATCCCTTTTCCTAGAAATGCCGTACAGATAGTGTCATCAGTGCTCCTGGAAAGTAGAATTTGCTGAATATCCTCAAATAGAAGGACTGGAAAGGAAAGGGGGAGGGAGTTATTTATGAGGAAATTTCCATATTGAAATAATGACAAAGTTTCATATCACAAGATTTAAGGTGTTGTTTATTATTTATTATAATCTACAATGCATTACGTTTAAATGGTAAGCATTTTAAAGCTGAGTATAGTGTAATCAGCGCTAAAGACACGTCTTCCATTTGCAAGACCCACTCTGAGCTTCCTGTGATATATTGTTATGTAAATACGGTGCAGCAAGGGAAAGCAGCACTATGGAGATTCAATTTACTTTGAAAGTTGTTCATTATGGAAGGGATGAATGTTATTTATTGGATGTGAATCAAAGGCTAGAAATGACTTTTTCACTGTGAAGTCTATTGTGATGGGTGCAGCGTGATCTAATCTTTTTAATTTTGGCTTTCACACCAGTGGAGATGAAAAGACATCTGAGCTCATTTATTGGTTGCTAAGTCTTACTGAAGGCCTAAGTACCATTCTTGGTTGCTATGGCCAATCTGACCTCAATCTATGCAGTTTTAGGGACTTAAGCAATCCCTTTTTTATTTAGGAGCATGTACCTTGATTTATGTCCAAAATTGTGCCTGAATGTCTTTGTCTACAAGTGATAAATGGTGGTGTACAATTCATCAGTTCTTACAAGTAAACACTGCTGTCCCACTAAAAATATGTTTTGTTCTGAGTTAATGGTATGGAACAAGCCAGTCTCCACAAACAGCTATCTTTTATTGTAGAGAGCCACTGAAACTTGGAGCAAAGTGAAGGAAATTGGCATTCATCTTCTCTGCCATTAGCATTTCATTTGTGCTCTCTGGTGATGAGACTGTGTGTCAATGGACAATGAAATGCTAGCATTGTGTTTCCCTGCTTGAATATATAATTGATCAATTATGAATTTATTTATTCTGAAAGGATATTAAAAAGTCAGGAGTACGATTTCTTATGCTGTTTGCCTGCCACTTTCTTATTGCTAACTCTAAAAGTATTTGCATTCAAATAAACTGTGTCTTGGCTGTAGGAAATTTCAAGTTTCGTAGGCAAATTCCTTGTATTAAAGTAATACCAGATATATGCTACTTCCAGACATGTACTACTTGTGTGGTTCTTAATCTTTCATCTATATTAGAAATTCTTTCAGTAGGAGCTGTCCTAAGTGGTAATTGAGAATATAGAGTGAGTTTTATATATGAGTAGTAATAATTTTGTTGCATTGAAATTGCTGGTAGTCATTCAGGTTGTATATACAATGGGCAAACGTGATACAGAATATGTAACAGAAGCAAAATATTATGCTAGTTTGTTTGTTTTTTTTTTTAATTTGTGGGGTTTGGGATTTTTTTAGATAGAGTAATAATAAATAAATAAAACTATGTGGAGCTGGATGTTAATGCAGCTCCTGCAAAATTTGCTACTCTACCTTTACTAGTCCATAGAGTGAAAAATCAGAACAATTGTTGGTCTCAGTACTTGACAATATATAAATGTATTGCTTAAAAAACCCAAAACTTCTGCTTTTTAAAATATAAGGAATGGCTTGATATAATAGAGTTCAGTATAGCTTAGCACATGTGGAGAAAAAAATAATTCTTCAATTGTATGCATTTTTAAACTAGTGTACTAGAAGTAAAAGTAGCGTTTTCTGAAGCCCAATTTCTTTTCTTAGATTATTTTTAATACCAGGTTATGTCAAGTGTTGGTATTTTAATTGAGCCAATTTTTAGTCTTCCTGAGGTGAATTTTTAAAATTTGAATCTACAGGGGCAACAGATTTTCCCAGTATACTGAGTACGTGATATCTGCTCCTGGAATCAATTCTCAAAGAAAGGGAATTTACGAAGGTTTCTGGAACTACTGAGCTTCTTTTCAGCATCAGATTGATAGCAGAATTTGCAGAGGCAGTTCCTTGGGGTTAGTTCACAATAGTGCTACTGCTTCAGGGCTTTTAAGAGTAACAGTTATTAGCAGCTATTGCTAAAAATGGTCTGAGATGCTAGTTACAGAACTAACCTGGATTTTCTTTTTGTAAGCATGCTTTGTAATAGTCCACTGTTCAGCTACTGTCTGCTTTATACAATAAGAATCTCCTAAATCAGTCCTGCACACTTGGAAGTAGATTTATGGGATTTAATGTAAGCACTACCAAACAAAAAGACCATGTTTTTTTAAATGCTTTTGAATGAGAAATATCTTAGAAAAACATTTAAAAATACTAATCAGAAATAATTTTTTGTGACCATGATGTATTTCATGTTTACTGTTTGTTTCTACAAATGTAAGGAAAAAGAGCTAGTTCGTTAATCTTACGAAAATTTTTCATTTGATAGCACAGCAGTTAAGCTTTGTTGAAAGGTTTATATCTTTTGTCTTTTGCACATTTGTATTTAAGTTAACTGATTTCATCATACATAGGCAGAAATTGCTTTTGGAGTAAGGGTTTGTAGGATCAGGACACACAGTACATCCTTATTCCTGTTCTTATTACTGTTTGGTCTTCTAAAATGCAAGTATAATATGAAATACTCTCTTCAGAGCTACAAAATTCTTCTTAAAGGAAGAGAATGCAGACATTCTATCTTTTATTTCAGTAGTGCATAATACAATGGTGTACATTAACTGGCAAAAATCTCACCACCACCCTGGTGTAGTACAAAAGTGAGAGAAAAAAAAATCATTACTTTTTTGGGGAGTTCCTTCAGCTTATGAAACAAGTTTCCTTTACTGGTAGTACAGTTTTAGTTTTTGTAGCAGACTTTCCATTTATGAAAAAATATAAATAAGATCCAGCAAATTGTTGCAAGAAAACAGGAAAATTTATAAGCTTATTTTAATCAGTGGTCATCTGTGAATAAAGTCATTATTCTTTCTTGTCAACAGCCACCTTATTGGCTAATTTATAGTCCAGGTTTTGAAATAAAGGTACAATAGTGGAAAAACCTGTATTTTTGCTCTCTAAAATGCGTGATTTTGCATGTAATCTTGCCAAAAACAGGTGCATAATTTGGATATATTGACTGTGAACTCCATTAACTAATAGTCTGTTTTGAAAGAGAGGCAGAAGAATATATCATAATGTTGTGTATAAATAAGTGCATAAATCTTGCTGGGTTTCTTTCTCTCCCTCATGTTTTCCATGAGATGTTTGCATATTCTCTCACATGTACCCGGAGTGAACAAGCTGTGACATGTAAAATTGATTTCCATGATTTTTTGCATTTTGGATGAAGCCAAAGCCGTATAAATTTCTTGAAGGTGCACTTAGTTTTGACTAAGGTGTTTTTTACACCATACTGGGTGACAGTAGGTCATATACTAGTAAAACAGTGCAGAGGAATTACAACTAAATATGGGGTGGAGGGTTCCTTTGAATTTTCTGGCAGCTTTGGCACAGTTCACATGTTGGGGACACCAAATGAGGTAGCTTCTGGATCAGGTCTGGCTTACCCAGCCTGCTATTGCCCCTGGCCACAAGTGATGAGCCCAGTATCAGTGGTTTATTGGTGTAAAAGCCCTTGGTTTCTATTCCCTTCACTTGGGACAACTGAGTCACCCACCTGAGCACACACTGGGGGAAACCCTCTTGCTCTTACACAAGGAAACATGTATTTGTCTCTATCACTGTTAATGTCTGTTGTCACACATGCATTTGTATTTACCTAATTGATCTAAGGCTACTAATGTATTCTTAATTTCCTGGCGTAATTTGCCACACCTCAGTATCTGACTCTCCACAGGACATTACGTTCTTGTCTCTCTCTTGAGATATCTTATTGACTAAAGACTTGTAGAGGATGGAAGCAGTGTCTGGGTGGCTCATGTAATTTTGATTGCAGAGGAGGACTTTTAAATGTGATGATGAGCAGTAATAGCACAAACCCTTTGAACATCTGATGACTGACCCAGGTATCATCAGTGTGCCGTTCCTCCTCCCCACTGAACATCTTTCCCATCTTGGCTATTGTCTGTATCGCTCTGCAGACCAAAGATGCTTGAGAACAGAGTAATTTGGATTAAATAATCCATTACTCAGTCTTCCTGTACACTTAATGAGATAGGGGTCCTATCAAAAAGAGAAAAAAGATGGTTGTGTAATTAATCATGGTATCATGACTTACAGTTCTGAATTGAGCACCAGCCTTAAGTACCTCTCCTCCTATTGTTTGTTTGATAATTTTGTACCCGCTATCATAACCTTTAATATTGATTTCTGTGTGTTTATTTATAAAGAGTGTGTGTGTGGTCAATGTAAAGTTCATGAGCTTTAAATAGCATTCATTTTTTTGAAATGAAACAGCAACAAGAATAAAACTGTGAGGTTGTCTAAATATTGTTTACTGCGTTGTTTTGTTTGCTGTAAATCAATAGATTCTACCAGAGCCTGGGTGAGCAAGAGCAGTTCTCTTTGTCTCTCTCTATCAATTTCATCATCCTCAATCATCTTGATGATACTATTGACCAATTATATCAAATATTTTCAGGCTCCAAATACAGGGTAACATCTCGTTCTCTGAATAATGCAAGGAAGAAGTAGTTACCTTTTTCTGGAGATCTTTTGGGCCAGTTGGTCAGTAATTTGAGTTTGCTCAAACTGAGGGCTAAGCTGTTCTCCACTAAACTATATACCTCTGATGGGAATCACCTGACGAACGGTCACCTGCTTGGTAGTGTGGTGATTCTGCCCATGAAGGAGTGAGCAGGAGCCTTTGATTGCAGCGGCTTTGCTGACCTGGGCTAGCAATTCCAGAGAAAATACCGGTCCTGCCTCCTCTTTGTTGTAGAAAGGATTTATAAAGCTTTGCTGATCAACTGAAAAATGATCTTTCTTTTTTTTCCCTGGTAGGGTTAGTTTTCGGACAGATCAGTCACCTGATCCAGCTGACTGCATGGCTGCTCACACTCTGGTGTCCACACTGGAGAGGCAGCTGTGATGCAGCACGAAGCTGGAGGGGACATGTCAGCCCTTTGGGTCTGTCCTGGGGCTCCAGCAGGAGCTAAAGCAGTGTTTGTGGACAAGCAGCTCTGGCACATGACCCTGTCCCTCTTGCTCCTGCACCTTCTGAAGCAAAAACCACCTGCCTTAGTAATTTTGAGTGTCAAATAATGTTGTGATTAGGATGCTTTTCTTCTCTGCACTTGGCATCTTGAAAGGGATCTGATATGGTGTTTCTTGCTCCACACTGTTAGCATCATTTCTTGCAAAAAAACCTTTGGATTAGTCTGTTGGTCAGTCTGTTAGGCAAAGATTTTATACTCTTAAACCTGAATGGGAATGAAGACCCCCTTGAATTCTAGTTTCAGTTCTAGTTACAATGCTGTAAATGTGCAATCCTGTGATTAAATCACAAGTGCATCACTAAAATTGCTAGGTTACATTTTCCAGAGGAGTCTGTTACCTCTGTGGGTTTTTCGCTAGCCCATCAAGGTATTTCCTTTAGCTTCTCCTGCTTTTGTTCAGTCCGCTGTTATTAATTACATGGGTTCCAGTCCTCTGCTTTAAAGAGGTAGGAGAAGTTTGCTCTTTCATTTCTTGCTAGTAATTCCTCAAGCACTTGTGCAAAATCATCTTTATCTTCAATAACAGCTGTCATCTTCCTCTGGGCCTGTGGCATCAGAAAATGGTGGCAGTGCACTCATGGCTGACGGCATTGACTTGAATGAAGAAATTAATTTTTGTAGTGTTATTCTTAGCTTTCAGCATTAAATTTTTCAATTTTGCTACAGCAACTATACCATATAGGCAGCAACATGATCTCTACAAATAGCTTGTCTAGCTTGTTTTCATTACTGTTAAATATCTTCTTACCTTCTTAAAAATCTGACCTCCTATTATTGTGACAGGACCTTTGCATCTAAGAATGGAGAACAAAGGCCTCCAAGACTTTCACTTGGCCATCAGCTGGAAGCTTTGGATTTGAAAAATTATCTTATTGTTGGAAACTGGACCAGCCTTAATTTTGCTGTTTAACATTTGGTTTATGTCACTGATGAAGTATGGCAAACTGAAAGAGAGTGTGTGTGATTGGGGCACTGTAAGATTCTCTGTCAAATAAAAATATGCACTTGGCACATCTCGGTACGGTTGTTGCATTGACACAGATGGCAATGGTACTGTCCCACACCAGGAACACTGATTTGATAGGACTGCTCTTCTTTCTATGATGAGAAGCCAAAGTCACACAACATTCAGTGAAATGCAACAGACATTAAAACAAATCCATAATAATGAGTATTATTCCTCCATGAAAAGTTTTATTGGAAAACAAATTATTTGTTAGTAGATTGCAATGCATGGTTTTAGAAAATTGCTTTCTGGAAGAAGGAACTATTAAGTGGTTTGTACACAGAATTTTGCCACTGTAAGTATATGTGTACTGATATTGCAGAAATAACGATCTTCAAGACAAGTAACTTGTGATTACTGCTATCTGTGTGCAGCACATTGGTTCAAAACTGTTGTTGCACAAAACCGAGATTTTTCCTTTTAGTTCATCACCTTTCATGTCCATGAAATTGACTTAAAAACTAAGATTTGTCAGTATACATTCTTTATATTTAGAAATTCTTCACAACTCTAGATATAATAAAAGCCAATTATGCAAATGCATTCTTGCACCATGATACACATTTGGATTGTCAGTATGCTTTAGCATTTGATTAAAAACAGGTAAGGAGTATCTATTACTTACTCATTGTGCTAATATATTCATGTATGTTCACATTAGTCATGTTAACTGTGTAACCTCTAGATCTACCCACACCCACCAAAGCTCCAAATCTGTTCTGTAATGCATGGTTTGATTTTTTCAGCAAGTGCATATTTCATATAGAGGTTAAGGCTTTAATACATTGGAAAAATAAAACAAAAAATCAGTTCTGTTGCTTCTAGATTGTTAGGAGATCTGACGCACTGTGCAAACATCTCTTGGACAGAAACAGTCTGCAGGGCCTAATAGCTACAAAGAGGAGGAATTGTGTTCATATATTATTGCAGTAGTTCTTGTGAGTATTTCTTCATGTGAGGATAGCCTCTTCTTTCTCTGCATTTTCACGGGATACATTTTACCACCTCTTACTCAGCTCTGAGTGTTTCCCTAGGCTCCCTTGTTGTTAGCAAGTTTCTAGAAGTCTTTATTGTGTTTTTGTTTTCATAACCCACTTCTACCTGTTAGTGTGTGCCTGAGAGAAGAGGAGATGTATTTTAAGATCAATTTACTCAAGCTGAAATGAGATTAGCTGGGCTTGGCAGGGGAAGCCATTCTGAGAGACTGTCTGCCTGAACGTGCCCTCTCCTTTTGATGAGAGCAATTCCCCATATTTGGGTTTTAGTAGTCCCCTTGGGCAGTCTTTAGTCAGTAGTAACTTCTCGTGCATTGGATTACCCAGTTTTGGTCATCTGGTGACTCATAGCTCAAAATGTCACTTTTTTGGTATATTCCAGTTGGGATAATGGGTTGCAGCAGGTGGAAAAAATAATAGCACATTATTCATGTGCAGACCATTCAAATAAATCAATAAATCAATAAATACAAATTACTTTTCGGTACCCTCTCTCTCTAAAAGAAGTGATTGACACTAGAAAAAAAAGCAGTTTTGTTCCTAGATAAACTAATTGAAGTAGACAAATACCATGGACAAAAGACTTTCCAAATGTGTTTTTCCACAGCACAGGTGGTGTTACAATGTGCCTCGGAATGTTCAGACTGACCTTCTTTTTAAAAATCCATTTCCTGATGCTATCCACTACACTTTTCTAGAAGCAGGGAAATAGGAAAAAGAGTTGGAGTAGTCCCCTGCTTAGCAGTCAGCTGACTGTCCCTCCATATCACTTGTTTTCTAGCCTTTGTGAGGTTTAGTTTATGAAGGTGTGTCCTTCTTCCCAGTCCATGTATGCATCTGTCCAAAGGTGATGGGGTAAAGGGAAGCAGCTGGGCTATAGATGAACCTTCTCCCTCGGTCTGTGCAACATTGTAGAGGTGGCTTCTCTGTTTTATACGTGTGATCTCCATACAACAGGAGGCCAGCAATGGGAACCTCAGCACTGAAGTGGTGCTGCCGTTATCCTCCACCAGCTTGCTCGGCCAGGTTTGGCACCAGCCAAATCTGAAGACTTCAGGTTAGTGAGCCAAGTGATGCTGCTGCAAGGTTTCTATGGAGACAGAAGCGGAAGATGAGAGACAAATAGTAAGAACTCAACTGAGCCAGCTTCTGGATAGTGATTTAAAAATATGGATTCTTAAAAATAGCCCTTTACCTTGTTTCCCCCCACTTAGTCTTTGTTTCTGAAGAAAGGAATCAGAAAGGCAGTGGCTTTGTAGCAGCAATGAATGAGAGCTCTCACTCACCACTTTCATCTGCTGGCTGTCATACAAGAGCTGTAAGTAGCAGTTTACTAAAACTGGTTGCAGGCTTATAAAGTGTGTAGTAATTGTAATTCTGGACTAGAAGAAAACGTGAAATGCATTTTAAAGGTGTTCTTTCACTCCTGTTTTCATCCTTTTGAATGCAGTGACTTCAAGAATGGCACAAAGGCACTTTCTAAGCCATGAACTTGCACTAGATATTAACTGTGGCAGAATATATGTGTATTTTACTGCATGAAACATACTCTTTGCTGTGTTGTACCCATATTGCAAATGAGATCTAGGTCTGTTATTCCTTTTAATCTGTTTTGTTTCTCTTCATCCTTCCCAGAATTGTCCCTACACTGACAACTTGTAATGTAGACCCACAGCATTTCAAGAAAAATTTTACGAAGTTTTTTCCAAGAAGGATCTTAGAAGAAGGTTAATATGTATCAGTGAAAAAGGGAATTCTTTACCAAGCTTCTGTTTCACTTAAATTGCTTAGATTATTTTTTTTCTCCTCAAAAGGTTTAAGAGGTGGGAAATTATGATTGTATGAATTTCTTACATAAAATCGAAAAGCGATACAATAGACCAAAGCTGGTGTTATGGCTGAATTTAGTGCTTTCGGTCTAATGCTGGATTGATTGTTGCTGCTGTTATGTTAATATGACGCTTAGATGCTTGTATGAACCTTTAGAATACAGGAACTAGATCAGATTGAGTCTCAACTCCTTAATCCATTTCTAAAAGTCTGTTGAGAAATTAAAAAAAAAAAAAAAAAAGAAAAGGACAGTCAAGAGAGGTGGGAGCTCCACAACTCAGTATTATATGGCAGTTCCCATCCATGCAGACACTACACCAGAATGAGAAAGCCAGTCAGTTGATACCCTTGCACATCTGTATGCCTCTTCTCAGACTGAAACATCCTGTCCTGTCCCTCTGAATGATGTCTTAGGCATCCTAGGAAGCCCAGGGCAGAGGTAGTGGGACTCTGCCTTCTCAGTCCTGTCACATGTGTGCAGGAATATTCCCACTTTTCACATTGTACCCAGAATCTGATTTGCTCCCCAAGGCCTCTTGTGTATCTGATGGGCATGTCTGTGATTGCATGATGCTGGTGAGAAAACACTCCAGAGAAATGAAGTGGTGGCAAAGATCAGAAATCAGCAATTTGTGGAAACTGGGAGCTCTGTTGGGTCATCTAGGTAAAGTTCAGTTAGAGTAAACTCCTGCACTTTATACCTCAGTTGAGAGGCACTTCTAGAATTTTAAAGAAAAAAATCTGTTTGTGTGGACAACTGGGAGTAGAGATAAAAGTGTCTGATTAAGTTGAGTGAGAAAAGTTATTTTGCTGGAAAAGGTCATATACACAAGGATGGCATCTAAACACTGTGCGTTTAGTAAACATTTATTCTAAAGAGCCATACAAAAATTCAACCTTTACAAAAAGTTACTAAAACTGAAGCACCACTACAGGATAAACCAATGAAATTTTAACTCACCTTTAAATGCAAATTGTTGGAGGTTGAGTAAGTTTTCATTACACAGACATTTCAATTTTTCTCAGTCTTATTTTGGGAGCAGAGAGAGGAAAAGGAGTAGGGAGATGAATAAGAAGTGACTAAGGCTTAGTTTAGTTAATAGTGATTTAAATATAAACAATTATCAGCATCTTATGATTTTTTCCAGAAAATTCATCACTATGACTTTTATTTTTCCCTTTTGATATACTCTGCATTCCTCCTGTTGATCATAATGTACTTAACAGTTGTGCTTGCAGACTTGAAAATATAACACATGCTGATTTGTCTTCCAAGAGGCATGCTAGATTTGACATGCACTTTTTGAAATACTGTATTTGTCACCGTTGAAAAGCTTCTAAGACTATAAACATCATTAGCTCATAAAAAAACCCAACAACAATTACAACAAAAAAACCTGAAAAAACCAACCAACCAAATAAAAAACCTGCAAAACACATCAATTGCTATGGCTTGCTGTTTGTACATATATGCAGGTGTAAGTTTAGAATACTCATAAAAGTATTGTGTTGATATGGTGTAGATACCATAATATGTAAAAGCAATTTTCAGTAGATTTTTACTACTGTAAAGTAATCACTCTGTTCCTAGAAGTGTGTTGACACTGTACTGACAAGGACTTGTTGAGTATCTCTTAGAGATGCCAGGGTAAAAGTAGGGTTATATTGGTGGCAGTACAGAAAGCAGATCACTTTCCAGGGACAGTTAATGAAATTTAATCTTGTAAGTGTGGAAGTTCCCCTTGGACTGTGATCTAGGCACTTAAGCACTTCCTAATTTTTATAGCAAATCATAGACTTTCCTAGATTACCTTTTAAATCTTCCACCATTGACAGCAGTGGAAATCTTGCCAGAAGGATTGATAAGTGTACCTATCCATTTGTGGAAAATAATTGAGACTGTGTGTAAGAATGGTGTTCTTAGGGTAGCACCTGTCACCACAGCCTGTGAACATAATTTATTGAAATATTATTTTTTCTTCTTGTTAACTAGCCATGCTGGCAGAAGTTAAGCTTAAATGTAATATATTTAATGATGTTTAATAATATTTAGACTAGTCCATCTGGCATGAGTAACACTAAGGAAAAAAAAGATAACAGTTTTGATATAATTTGCTTAGATACTCATGCCATAGGTCCTAACACATCTGTAGAAATGGAACAGTGTTACCTTATGATAGTGCTATTGCAGGGCACTTTCAAGGTGTGGGGAGCAACTATTAGCATTTTCTCTTCTTTTGGAAGAGAGAGGAAGAAATTTTACAGCCTTGGTTCTGCTTCTGTTCAGGGCTTAGGGTTTTTCTAATCCATCCTTATATGTTTTCCTTCTGTTGCTTTACCAATTTCATTGTTCTTCTGGAATGTCGCACTCATGTGAGATAGTGCCTTTGGAGGGAGAGAGAGAGAAAGGGGCTTTGAAGTAACTTCAACTAATCCCATTCATCCCTCAAATTATCCCTTCTCCACAGGGCTGTCTGCCTGTTGAGTATATGATAGCCATCCGTCAGCATTTGCAACTCTGTAGAGGTTGTTTCAGGCTGAGGTCAAATTTGTACAGCTTTTATTAAAGAATTCCTGATAATAAAAGGGGAAAGCAATGTGCTAGAAATCTGTTTAATTTTTATTTTTCCTCTCCATGTGAAATTATCTCCTCAAATGTTTTTCTTTCTATCTTTTAGCTTTAAATATTCTCAGAAATGTTTAAATTGTATTAACAGAGGGGACCACGTCTTAGCTTAACAAGTCTCACTAACTGATGGTGTTTTCTACTATTCAGTCTTATTTTTTTCCCTTCTTAATGTCATCACATTATAACTATCATATCTTCCATATTACACTAGGTGATTTACTGAATCTGGTGAAATACAGACGATTGTGTTCCCTTGGTCATTGATTCAGTCAGAGAAGTTCAGTTAGCATCAATTCTCTCTAATTGAAAGAAATTGTGTCTTATTTTTGAGCTTTATCGTCCCCCATCAGTTTCCTTTCCCTCCATTTTATTCTTTTTGGTAGGGCTCAGGGTAAATGCACTGTGCCTCAGAGGAGTTTTTTTACCACTTCTGAGCAGGTCCATGAGCCTCCAGCTTTCTTGGGATTGTATATAAAGTGACTGTTTTGGGCAGCTTTGTTAAGATAAGGGAATCAGCTAGCAGGTCAGAGGGCTTTCCTGCATAGTGATTTTAATGCTCACAAATATTATGGCTAATTTAAATACAGACAACTAGATATAGATGTCAGCTCAAGAAACACTTGTGGAGCAAAATAACGTGTCAGGATTGATTGCTACAGCAGCCATAAGCCTCCATTCTGCTGTGTTCCCAACAGGGTGAACTGGTTGAAATAAGAATTTGGGGGAAAAAGAAGAGTAGTCTCTCTCTCTTATGGTATGATTAGTTCAGAGTTGGCTCTCCTTACAGCGGGACATGTGCAGAGAAGCAACCAGAAAACTCGATAATGTTTCTTATGCTGCCCAGGAAAAACAAGTTTTAAAACCCTTCCTGGCAGTGTGAAGCTGGGTTGGGTTGTGGAACTCAGTGCCAGAGAAAATTAAGGAGGACAAAGATATAAATAAGTTAAGAATGGAATTAGGGAGATTCATGGAGGGTAAATGTCATGGTGACTATAAAATCTAACTGTCCTGATGTACTCTGCTCATTCAAGTTAAGTTTAAATCTCCAATTTAACCAGAAAGTAGGAGGAATATGTCGTAGAGTTATACTCTTCCTTAACTGTCTGCTCTTAGCCATGGTCAAGGACAGCATTCAGGGTACTGGCATGACTATTCTTGCAGGTTAGGGGCCTGCAAGGTTAGTTTTCCTCCTGAAATAGGAGATGCTTATTTCAGTGTATAGTTCTGCATTTTTTAAAGGTTGCACTGAAAATAAATTCTCAAACTATATTATCCAGGCTTTGCTCTGATTTGTGTAAGGAGGCAATGCACAGGTGGTCATTAGGAACCTGTAATGATCAGGGAAGCTGGGTCTTTTATAGCGTATTCTACATTTTGTGCAGCTCTTAGTCTTGTGTAGGAATTGAATTACGTAGTTATCATTGCACTCTGAGCTTACAGAATGGATCCAACTGAGGTTTCACATTCATATTTCTAGAAACTGCATGCTGTAGTGTTCTCTATTTCTATTGTGATCATTTGTGTTCCTTAAAACTTTACCATAAGCAACTTAATTTTGTGCTAAAACAAGCTAGATTTTTACACACATAATTTTGTGTCAGACAAGATAGATTTGGTAGATTCTGACTCTCTTTCTCTCCCTGCAAAGGATTTTTTTTTCTGTTTTCAATTTCGTATATTGGTGCAAATAGAGGACTTTGGTTGAATAAAATCTTTTTAAAGTTTAATCTCAGATAAATAGGGAACAAAAAATACCAGAAATCACTTCTTACACTAATTATTTTTTCCCTGTAGCTTCTTGATAGGTGGAAATCTTGAAAATTTTTGGAATCAGTTTGTTAAAGCATATTTGAGGCTTTTGTTCCAAATTTATGGTAGTATGATTATTTCTGAAAAATGTGGCTGGCACGTAGAGAATTGTGCTATTGAGTTCTTCACTACTAAAAGAAATATCTACAAGTGCATCTTGGCCCATTCCCCACTGTTCTTTCATTTTTCTATTCTCTGTTCCTGGAAAAAGTAGAGATAAGACTGGGAGGCTGATGGAAATGGGCTGAGGTGAGTGGGAGAGAGATTAACAGTGCTAAAGGCTGATAACTACTTTAGATTCTTAAAATCCCTACTCGGGCTTCGAAATTTAGTATATGTAGTAAAGAAAAAAATGCTAATGTCATTAGCATTTTTGTGGATAATTCTGTTTTAAGTTGTCCTTTCCCAAGAGTAGTTTAAATATTGGTGTTATCTGTTCCAAGAGAAGAAAAAGCAAAGATTGCTTTTAGACTGGGGGTTGGGAATTAACTTAAACATGAATCCCTGAAGAGGAGAATCACTTGAGTTCTGTTTAGCTCTACCTTAATTGTGTTGAAATGTTGCAGGAGATAGTTATAGGAAATATCATCCATCATTCAGAAATTTGTAGGAAATGATTTTAGAGTCACTTAGAGATAGTAAGAGTCACTTGAGTTACTAGTTCACAATTTTGAATTGTGCAAAAAGTAATCCATACATTTTGGGATGAACATTAGTTCTCTCGGTAACTAACTGGATTATATTAAGACATATATATATATATATATATATATATATATATAATTAATGCTGTATCTATGCAGTATAAGAACATTTTGGTGGAATTATACCACTTAGATATATATCTCTTAGATACTTTGATCCTGAGCTCCTGGAAAATATTTTCTGATTATATTAAAGGGTATAGTGATATAGATTTTATCTTTATTGCAAATCTTGTTGGCATGCAAATGCATATGATGCCATGTGCATCTGTTTGTCTTCTAGAATTCCAAAAAGCAATGAACACTTACAAAATTTTGCTATTTTAATCCACATTTTATATCTGTTTGCACAGCAAAATTTAAATGATTGAAACCTACAGATTCATAAGTTGTAAGCTTAAATTTCATATTTGTTTCCTGAAAATATCTCCTTTTCCTGGAAGAAGATCAGAGAGGATGTGCATTGGTCATAAATAGCCACAAGTTCCCAAGCACCAGAGATCTTAGTATTTCATAGCTCTTCCCAGCTCGATTTCAACCTAATTTGGCACATAAATTGTAGTTGACCTCAGACAGAATAATTCAGATGTTTGAACCTCTCAGATGTGTAGCCAAGAGTGAATTGTCTTGTTGCATGTATTTTTAAACATCTGCAAGCTGAACTGAGAAGCAGAATGCAAATTATAGGACCTGAAGATACCTGTGAGGTTCTGAAAATCCCTTTGGGACTGCAGGGAATCCTGGAGCCTATGAACACTTGTATTTTTTCTAGGCATGCTGTATTTAGACATTTAGTATTTGCTTTAATTTCTGGTAACTGAAGTACAAATGCCAATAGAAGTAGCTCATCAATAATGCAATAGTAGAAGTACAATCTGAGATAATAACTTTTGTTGAACCTTTTAATGCATATTCCATGAGACTGGAGGAATTGTTTCCACAGTTTGTATTACTTGTTTATTGGGATAGAAGAATAATTTGTTGTTCATGCATGACAAAAAAATTTTATGTTGTAGCCAGTTAACACTAGCTGAATTGTTTCAATAGCTTTCTTTTACTCACACAGGTACCAGTACATAGACAAATGATATTTTCGATAGACTGCAGAGGAATTCCCATACCTCTTACTCAGGAGTAAAAAAGAGCTAACTTAGCTCAGGATAAATAAGGTTTAGATGGGGAGTTTTGATCACTTTGAAACCCTTGGCTGATATAAAGATGTGGTGATTTTTTTCTCTTAATTAAACGTTGCATGTATCTATATAAATGTCCTATTTTCATTATAGAGTACTTTTTGCTTGAGATATTCCATTTTCTGACTATGTTTTTTTAAAAGCACTGTGTGGAAGCCTGTGTTTCAGCAGGCTACATTCACAAGTTGACCTTTGAAGGAGAATTGCATCCAAGCATTGATTTTTGATATGTTTGTATAGTCTTCAACTATGGGTTTGATTCCAAGATGGGATTGTTTGGTCTTTCACCATAATAAAGCTTATAACATGGGCTCTGGTGAGATTTTTTCTGTGGAGGTTGTTATCATAAGCACCTGTAATCCAGGATCCTCTTGATTACAAAAGACATCGTGGCTCTTTTTGTAATGGCAAGGGGTTTTGGCCAAACTCCTGTTTAGTCGTAGGTCCCTAACTTACACCCACCCTCTTCTACTAGCCATCCTGAGCAAAGCTGCATGTCGGTGGTTGGTGGAAAGACTTGTCTGTGCACTGATTCATAAGATACTCTCAAATCTTGGAAAAGTTGCAATCTGGTTTCAGAAACATCGCAAACATTGGTTAAACCAGAAAAGATCTCATGTGATAAGGAAGTGGGTGCATGGTATCATGTTTTAGATGACTTTGCATCGTGTATTATGACTCAACAACACAAAATCAATAGGTTCAAAACTTGCCTTAGGCTTTCTTAGTTCGTCTGTAGGGTTCTTGATTGTAAAAGCTGTTGTATTATGAAACGAAGGCAACAAGCTACATGGGCTCTCACAAGTTTGTGAGTTCATTTGGCAACCCCATAGAGGATCTGCTGCCAGTATGTACTCACAGATGAGACCAAATCTCTCCACAGAGATGCCTTTTCTTCTGAAAATCTTGTTATAAAAAATAGACAAATATGTTGGTCCAGGATAATAACTTTTTTTGGCTTTGAGTTTTAGCAATAAAGTGATGTGGATTTCTTGAAGAAGCAGTAGAAATTGCCACATGTGTTTCCTATGATATTGGGGTCGTGTTTGCTTCCTCATCTTCAGTAACGAGGTGTGCAGGAACTGCTTTTCTCAATAGTCCCCTCCCTGATCTTATTTGACTAGATAATGTCTAATATCCGGACAGTGATAACTGAGTGTAGTATCTTTTCCAGACAATGATGGTGAGGAGCTGTGGTTATGATCTTTTTCCCATCTGTGTCATGGAAATTAACAGTGGTTTTCTTCCATGGGTCTCAGCAAAATGCTCTCCTTGAGCTTTGGAATCTTGAGGGGAGAAAAAGGAAAGGAATAGCTGAGCTCCATTCCATAAAGCAAAATATCCAGGAACAAGAACCGGATGGGAATTCAAATGTCTTTCTGAGCACTAGAATCACCATATTTGGGAGAACTGATTTGTTACATTAGCAACAAGGAGTAGACAGTGGCCTTAGCTGATGTAATTTCAATTGAGGATGATCAACTGTTGTAGTTTTCTGACTATATACATACATATATATATGTATATATGTGTGTATATATATATATATATATATACTGACTATATACAGGTTTATGTACAAATACCTGATCCAAAAGAATTGTGTTAGAACTACGCCCTTATAACTCAAGTACCTTTTAAAGTATATAGGAATCTTCTCAAATCTGGGTTTGAAAGGTGCCAATGACTCACAGGGATGCACATTGGCTGGGGAAATGAAGCTCCTCTGAGACTGGCAAGTTTGGGATGTTTAGCTGAGAAACAGGCTGCCTGAGCAGTGTACCATGAGAGTGTAAACAAGGAGGGAGATCTGCTACAACCTGTTTGAAGAAAACAGTAGTGTGATGTGGTTTTCTGGGGTTTTCTTCCCTCATAATTTTGATACTTTTGATTAACTCTGGTTTTTTGTGATGTCTCGTTATGAGATAAACTGAAGTGCAGAGCCTGTTAAAGACCTAGTTTAGCTCTAAAATGAAGAGAAACTTAATTTATAATAAGCTCAAAAGAGAACTATGTTTTTGGGGAAAAAATAAAATTTGGGATCTATCAAATCCAACTTTTGTGTGAGTCTGAGTGTATTTGGCAGGATGGCTGTTCTTGACGGTTTATTTCTGTCATGTCTTAAGACTGAGCTTGTCACAAAGCAACTCCGACTGTATCATTTCAAACAAGGATGTCATCTATATTGTGGAAAACAACCTTTATGCTTCCTATTTCTCAGGACTTGCTGACAGAGCAGCAAAGTTACCACAAATCATCTTTGTCTCACCTTGCACTTTCCCTCCACAGATGTCAGGGTCTTGCTGAGCCATTGTTGACCCCCTGGGCAGCAAGGTTGTGCAGAGCAGGAGGACTGCAGTGAACCTCTTCCAGTGTCTTAGGGGAGCCCAGTGCTGAGTGTGGCAAAACCCTTCAGGGGGGCATAACACAGGTGCGTGAAAAATGTTGGGAATGTGGCTCCATATTGATTTTGTGTTAATGTTTGACATGTTGAGTGGGGATAATATTCCAGTGGCAATTATTCTCAAGACATGCACCATTATACAAAATAAATGTCAATGCTTGCCCTCTGTAATGCATGCAGCCTTCTGATTCCTGTAGTTAATTTTAGGATTTTGGAATTTTGGAATTTTACTTCTCTCTCGGCAGAACACGATTAATTAGTGTGTCCTGAAATAATTATTAAGAAAATAACATCAGAGTTTTGGGGGTTTTTCTACTCCTTTTGCTCTTCTTTGGAGTCTTAAAGCAAGAGTAAATCTTCAGGCTCAACAACAAAAATAAAGGTCTGATCTATCCTGCTTTCTACTGCATCTTCCTGTATCTCCCAGGATCAGCCTTTCTGATGACTTCTTAATAAATGTCCCATTTCAGATAGTCAATACTGCAGAGCACGGAGAGAGAATGCTGATGTTTAGCATAAATATATTCTGATAAATCACACATCAGTGATTGGTAAAAATAAAACTTTAGTAAACAATTAGTCAAGTTCTGATAAAATATAAGCCAGGCTTCATAAGCACTTCTGGTATTTTTCTTGACTATGCTCTTTTATAGTTTCTAAGCTATTACAATTATGCTCAGGTGCAAACTGAAGCTTTTAAAATTTTATTGTCAGTGAAAAGTGCATACTTTGGAGCTAGAGACTGAAATCCACTAGTCTTTTAGTCAAACAAATATGCACAAGAAATGAAAAAAAAAAAGATTTGCACATTATACAGTCAGAAAACAAAGGCTGATGTTGTGGGAACACCCTGAGCTTTGCACAGAAAGGTTGTTCATTTTTTTCAGTCCTCTGCTGAGAATGCCAGCTGTAAACATCACAGTGGAGAAGACTATCCACTGATACATGGAGAGAAACATCTAATTAACTTATTTTATTGCCCGAGAAATAATTTCAATAATGTCAAATAATTTGATTGTCGCTATTCTGAACTGAAGACAAGGCTGTAAAAGTCCAGAGTGTGAGTCTTCCACAGTAACTGAAAGCAGCCATATTGGTGGAACCTATGGGACTCTTGCATCTAGCTCTGGGATGAGGACTTGATTCCCACTGTAAATTTTCTGGAGCTGCCTGTTCCTTTCAGTGGACTTTAACTTCTTATAGATGGAGAAAAATTAAAACGTGTCAATTATCATGTTGGTAGGTTTTAGGAAAGGAAACACAGTATTTTCATTAAACTAAACTTTCTCAGAAGAAATTCCTTTCCTTTGGTTGGAGAAAGGATTGTATACTTCTCACTTTGAGTTTCCTCTGTGCCTTAAAAAAACCAAATGAACAAAAAAGCATGTTGATAATGTTTACCTGTTTTAACATTAAAGGAGTTACTTAGTCCAGTCACTATAAAGTAGTAAGAAACAGTAGATACCATTTTAGCTGCTTAAAAAAATTAATTTTTTTTAGAAAACACAGAAACACTGACTCGTTCACTTAAGCTTAAAAAGGAGGTACCTTGTGGTCTTTTTCCCAAGTTTTGGGCAGGTAATACTTTCAAGGCTTAAAGAATAAAGAAGCTTAAGCTTCAAGCATCTCTTGTCCTTATATTCTTTTGAATTACTGTACCGTAATTTATGTAAGTGGCTTCTGTTGCTCCCTTAATGACTACCTAATGTTCTTGCTGTGTTTTCTTGCATAGGATCACAGGATGACTACACAGTTACTTCAGTGATATCAGTAATGGAGTAGATAATGCTAGATTTCTATACTGAAATATCTCCACCGAATGTGAAAAAGGGAAAAAAATATTATGCTTTTCATGCTTTGACAAGCATAACACTGATGAGAAACTAGTTGTTAAGATTAAGGCAGTGGAGAAGTATTGCTTGGAACTGTGATAGCTTTTCATGTCTTAGTTTTAAAATGGTACCACAATATACTTAACAAAAAAGATTAATAAAAATATGACTTTTGACTGGATACCATTTTCAGTGCTATTTGATTTACAAATATTTTCATTTCTTCCTTAGTAAGCTGCCAATTCTAGAAAAAAAAATTATTATTCAGAGTAATTTTCTGTGCATGCTTTTAACTGGATATTATGCCAAAAGTATTATTTCTTTGCCTACTGGCAATATATGGTATACCAAGTTAATTAAAGAATATTTTCATATTACTTACCCTTTTGAGTACATAAGCTTTGTTCAACAAGATAGAAAATGTCTTTCAACTTTCATTTAGACAGTAAACCTCATACAAATTTTGTTTAGTGATACTCTTTCATTAAAATGGTTTCTAAGAAAAAAAATGAGGACTATTTAATATTTGGGTTTTTTTTTTCACCAAGGAAAACAATACTGAGAACAGCAGAAATTGTTTATCTGGAGTATAAAATGCTTCTCTGCTCTTATGAGATGTAAATGCCTTTTGTTTCATCATATCAACAAATTTCTCTTCTCATGTTGTGAAGTATAGTTTGTTTATGGCTTCCGGTGCAGAAAATGATTTTGAGATGGCGTTTAAGCAGTAAGCCTGTAATAGTTTATTATGTTGTAAATTTCCATTGCTCATTCCTCTTGTGCAGGTAATGACTTTGGGGGCAGAGAGTGAAATTAAATTCCCCATTGAGTAGATAAACACTCATTTATTACTGCTTCTCTGGGTGCCAAATTATAGGATAGTTGATAGTGAGAACCTCCATCAGTTTTTAGCCTTTGACTCCAGATGAGAGAGGTAATCACATGACTCATATTGCCTCAGAAGGAAAAGCTCATCTTCTGAAAGAGTGGTTGAAAGACTGTTGCTGCATTATTAATAAAAAAACAGAGGCAATACAGAATCCCTGATGTCTCAGGATGATGAGGTGAGACTTTGAATTGTCCCGTAGGAAATGGTTTTATTTTATTTTATTTATTTTCTTCCAACAAGTTTTGCATTTCCTTTGTTGCCACAGGCAGCTGTAAGGCTTTCATGTATAGAGTGCAAAATGCAAATAGCAACTCTACAGTTGATAAGTGGTTGGAAATGTTTAGTGCCACAGAATGGCAAACCTACTTGGAATGTGTTGTCTCATACGTACATTTCTAGTTTGTAGTGCATCTGCTAAGGCTTCCTGGGTACCTTTGACTAGTAAGAGTGCCTGTGCTCTGCTCATGTCACAGTGATGGCAATATGGTATGGTAAAATACTTGGGAGAAGTATCAAAATAGAGTAGTATTGCTTCAGTGAGGAAAAAAAACCACTGTTGCTAATCACATAGGTGAAGGGTACGCAGTCAGAGGCTCAGTGTTTCATTTAATGATGGATAACATAATTCAAAAATGTAGTTCAAAATTAACACTAAGGACTCACCTATGATTAATGTGTAATCACTTTTATTTTGGTGATTTAGATTCAATGCTCCTGCAGCCCTGCCTTAGGAACACTGACTATCAAGTTTACCTGGTAATGTTTAACAAGAGCCAGGGGAACAATGACACCTAACCTGTGTGAGATATGAGAAGCAAGAGAATCCCTCCAATCTAGAACACCCCTGTTGTTTATAGCTCACTTATAGTCGCCTCTTTGAAAAGGAACTAGTTATCTTCATAATATATTGCATTTATTTCTTGCTTAGTTCATTTACCTTTTTTTGGGTGAAAGAACACATAATGTTTAGTTTTGTGCCCCTGATTTTGTATAGCAACTCAGAATGGGTGTATGTGAAATGTCTGTCAACCTACTAAGTACTTAGTTAATGAAATAATACCTTTTAGGAACAATATGCCTTGGATAGGTGATGCAATGATGCAAGGGTAAGTCATACCGCAAAATAGAGTGCAAAATTTAAATTAATGAGATTTGGGGTTTGGGCTTTTTTTGGTTCAAATGATTTTAAATTAGACAGATGTTTGTCTTTATTGCCCATTCAATAGTTTTATTAGAAAAAAGTGCCGAGGGACATTTTTGGTTGAAGAACAGCAGCACTCAGCAAGTGTTAAGTGCAGTAAGCAAGTACCATTTGTGTATGTTGGCAGTGGAGAGGATAGCTCTGTGGAAGTTAACAGTGTGTTTGTAGTTCCTTATTATACTTTAGATGATCCATGACTTTCATGCAAGACTGAAGTAAGATCAGCCAGGAGGACCATCATCCTAGAAAACTTTACCCAAACCCACAATTTTAAAGAATTAGTCCGTTGAAAAAAAGATTTGAGATTCAAATACATGAGAGGTTGATGTGAAGAGGAAAGTAATAAACTGTCCTCTTTGTCTGTGGGGAACAGGAAAAGAATAATAATGCTTTTTAATGCTAGTGAGGGAGATTTAAATTAGACATTAGGGAAACCATTATAAAGGTAAGGTTAGTGAAGGACAGCAGCTGATTGATTAGAGATGCTGCAGCATCCCTGTTGGTGATTCTGGGAATGAGTTAGGCAAAATTCTGTCAGAGGCAGGTTAATGATCCTTGCTGGGAGCAGCAGGGTGGCAAAGACAGTTTGTGGCATGCCCATCCACCCTGCCTAGGCCAGCTCCATTTTTATACTGTGCTTGGGATGCAGTAAGGTTAAAAACTTTGAACTGCAGTGGCTTCTTTACCCTAATCTGTTTCATGATTGTATGTCTTATTTTACTCTTGTCCGGGTATAAGATAAAACTTAAATATACTTTTGATCAGCAAGTTTCCACAGCTTTCTTTTCCTGAGGAGGGTGTTAAAAGAAAATGCAGCATGTCTATTTAATACTATTTAAACTCTGGTTTTGTGTTATTTGGCAGTGTTCTTTGTTCATATGTTGTGAATGAGGTGTTTTTCTAATACTTTGAAATAAAATTTGCATATTGTCGTTGAGTAAAATCGTATGCCCGAAATTTATGGCTTAACTTCCGTTTTTATTTAAGGAAGATTTGTGGAAATTAATTGAACGGGGGTTTGCAAAATGCCCTTCTGGGTTTTTTGGATATAGGAGCATAAACAAATAAAGTCTTTTTTATTCTGAGTCTACGCAGCATTACGTAATTTGCCACATCAATATAAACTTCTGATCTCTAGGGAAGGTGTTATTTACAGTAAAATCCTATGATATTCAAAGTAATATAATGTGTCTGGTCGCAGCTGATGAAGACATTGTTTTCTAGAATGGATGGTAAAGTTCATCGAAGCATTAAAGAGGGTATTCTTGGTATCTCACATGTAGATACAGTCTAGGCGCTTGAATAATCAGCAGAGTCATTAGAATGTCTGCCTGTAAGAATACTAGTCTTGGTGGTGAGAAAATAGAAGTATTTCTTGCTCATCATTGTCTTTCTTCCCTATTTTTCTTAGTATCTGACCTTTCATGGTTAAATACTAATTCGCTTGACTTGTAGTTTGCCTTTCCATTTCTTCTTTTTGTTTCAGTTCAACAGCAGGAACAGACAAATAGTATCGGAGCCCCAGGGATGTATTTTCACTGAATAATAATAGAATTTAACTGACTAATATTATACAGTCCTAATGAATTTTATTTACAGTATTGGAGATTAGAAAAGCACTTTCTAACAAAAATCAAATTATTGTTTTTCACAAGTACTTGTTTCAATGTGTTCTTAGATTTGGAAAAAGACCAGTGTGAAGTTCTATCAACATTTTTTAATTAGGAAAAATTTTAATTGTGATCTTGGACTTCAAAAAGATCCATGATCTTACTGAGAGCTAAAATAGTGGCATATATGGTTTCTGCTTCTCTTCAGTCTCTTCTTTGAAAAGAACAATTAAAACTGTATTTTTGCTGCTACTGTCACAACACTGTAGTTCTACGACAATTTTAAAGGGGGAATTTGCTTTGAGTCCAACAGGATGGGGCTGAAGTGCTACACATGAGAGAGAATATATTCTAGTGGGTTTTTAATAGATTTAAAAAAAACCACTGTTTGTCTTACAGAAACAAGTAAAGGGCCTCCTGTGACACATAAGATTTTGTAAGCACACTGAACTGGCAATCAGCTAATCTCTAGTGTCAGAACGATATCAGTAATTGGATCCCCTATGAAACAACAGGAGTCAGTGGTGGGTGGATTGTTTCTTTGCAGTGCAGTGCAGGCAGCTGAGTGCTCCCGTGCTCAGCTGTTGAGGTTGTGGGAGCATGATTGCCACAGTATCAGGAGAATTGAGACAGGTTTTTAATTACCGCTTTATTGAATTATTTGGTATTATTTCTTGCAAGTGCGCAATGAAGCACCATGTGAGAATACTAATTTCTACTAGGTTAATCATGGGTAGTAGCACTTCTGTTGCATACTTGTAGCCTGCTTTTGTCTTTTAGTTTTATAGTAATCATGAGAGATACCACTTCTGCATTTCTATACTTAACTAAGGTAAATCTTTGAGTCAGAAATATTATTATTAATGCGCTTGGGATAATATGATTGAAAGTCACAGGAGAGATTTCAGCTTTTCAGGGTACCACCATGGGAATGCCTTGTTGTTTGAGAACAAAAAAAAAAAAAAAAAGCAGAATATAGAAGGCAGAAGTAAGAAATAATCTTAGTTTCTGTTGTTTGTAATAAGTAGGCCTGTTTGGACTCAACTAATTATCAGAAGTCCCTGTTCTGCTGTGAGTATTTTCACCAAGAGCAATAACTCCTACAAGACAGATGTCCTGATATTTTGAAAGACTAGTTTAAATATGTATGTGTATGGTTTTTTGCATCTATTTGATGTTTAAATTCATTTTAGAGACAGCCATGATATAAGATGCTCTTTTTCTTTTTACTGCTGCAGTCTGTACTTTTGTGAAATAGTGTAGCATATTTTTCAAACCATTTAGGGCCCTAAAAGGCTCATTTTTAATCACCAAAGTACCAAATAAAGCAAAGCCTTTGAAACCTTATAAAACCAGTTACTATCATTATGTATTTAGCATACTTGAACAACAACTTCAGGTGTCTGAAGTTGATTTTTTTCCCCCAACCTTTGTTATAATTTTCCTTCACCCATCACCTGCAACTGTTATTGATGCTTGAATGAGTCAAAATACTTGGAATCTGTTTTACTATCGTATGCTAAATCTGGAAGACCTCAAAGTCAGTCCCTATGCAAATTATTTCCATTGAGCGGAATTGGAAATGGAGAATGTCACTGTGGGGAATAGGGAATATGTAGGCAGGGGAATACATAGAGGGAGCATTTTAAGGAGGGTTTTATTTATAACTGATATTTGTGTGTTCTACATTTATATTCTATTTTTATAGCTTCTTCAGAAATGAGCTTAAATTCAGCTTTTATCGCCCTTCCACAGTGTTAATTTGCAGATCAAAACCAGACAAATAGCAGAAGAACAGCATTGTGCCTTTTCAGTCATGTGCCATTGCTATATGCACTGTAACAACAGTAAACTGTTGTTTCATGCAGTCAAAGCAGGATTATGACTGGCTTTGTAAAGAGATCAAGGTAGAAGGTTTTAAGTCCAGTGAGTTCTAATAACTTTTCAGAGAAAGGCAACATCTGATCTGATTTGGCATAGAAAAGAAGTGTATGTTTTTTCTCTTTGAAATTAATTACTCCTGTTCCAAGAACTGTTTCATGGAAGTTAGTTCTTTGAATGAAAGTATTTACTACCGGTGAAATAAAAAAAGAAATCAAGCATATTTGCCTCATTTTACTATTTGCCTGAGTGAATGTTACATACAGAAGTAAAGTCTCCCCTTGAAAAGTTCTTAAATACCTGAGTATGTTTTCACCCTAGATTCACTAGGTTGCTGGCCCTGGAGCATTGGTTCAAAGGGGAATTTGGATTTTTCCCTCTTCCTTTTCAAAACTGTTTCTCTGGTAGACTCACACACACTGTTATATTTCGGGGAGTTTTTTTGGTTGTTTCCCAACCATTAACTCCTGTCATAATTTTCCCAATCTTAAAATGTTTTTCTTTGCTATTGTAGTTATTTGTGAGAAGGCATTATGTGCAGTATTTTGCTGCCACTTTTCACATTGAGAGTACTCCTTTTTCAGCTTATTTTGGCAGATTGAGAAAGGTGATTAGATCACTGCGTAGAAAATTTAGACAAATACATCAGTGCTGTCCTCGGCACTGATACTTTTCCAAATACCCTGTTTTCTTAGTTGTCTTTTTCATATTTCCCATGGTGTCAGTATCACAGTTTCAGGGTCTTAATCAGATCCCAACTTCGTAGTTAGCGCTTCTCTTTTTATATGTTTGTTGGTTGGTTTGTTTTTTTAAGAACATACAAAAAAAGTTTCCTTACCTCTATTTTCTTTATGTGAGAAATGCCACTTAGGTTTTACTTTACTTGGCACAAATATACATTTTTTTCACCTGCTCTTTCTGTGGCTTGGTGTGCGATGAGGCAGCTTCTTGATTCCCATTGCTGGGTTGCTGTGACAGGCTGTGTTGCCTAATTGGTCTCTACCATTTTCTCTATCTTTTTCTCTCCTTTACCCAGTTAGAACAGAGCCTTACTGAGAACACCCCATGAGCTTCTGACAACCACCTCATCTGTTACCTCATGCTGTTACGAGCAAAACAAAAGCAAAAGTCCTAATGTGGGCTTCTTGCAAGTAGCGAGGAATCAAACTGTGAATTAAACCTATTTTGCCTACGTTGCAGTTAGGAAAGAAACATACGAGTGATGTTTGAGGCACAGATTGGTAGGCTTTTTCAGAATACCTAAGAGACTGCATGTTTTTGATACTGTGTTCATGTTTATTCCTCTCAGAAGAAGAAGTAATCATATCATGTCACATTTAGTAGGGTAATAGATTTAAGAACTGAATCACAAGGTAAGTATAGTGTAAGTACAGAACTCCATTCTAACACACTATATATAGGATAGAACTCCATTCTAACATCTTATATATAGGATGCTTTGAGCATCCTTCTGCTCTTCAAGTTGAATAAGTCCATACAGAAATGGATAGCTTTACCAGTGTTCAGAATGATGAAGGAAGTTAATGCTGTGATTGAATGTTATATTTATCTGCTTCACTAGAATTTTAATTCAGTTTGAAAGTTATAGAGAAGCTTTCTATTCATGGTGTTTCATGACATCATTTTAATATTTTCTCGTAAACTGATGCCATCATAGAGTAGAACAGGCAACTTTTTAATGTGGAATTCAAGTTGGGAATTTAAACATATGAACATTCATATGTTTAAAGTTCTACTTTTAAAAAGTTTACTAAGCAGAATACAGGAGTTTACAATTACAGCATCTAAACTGTCATGATTCTGTCAAATCAAAATGCCCTGTAAGTGTAATATGATTTTGTTTAAAAAAATTCAGTATTCGTGATGTGAAGAAATGAACAGCAAATTCATTTCTCCTTTTCCATATATTTTCTTTTTCTTTAAAATAGATAAAAAGTTAAAGTTTTGGGGGCATCTTAATTGCATATTTCCCCGTTTAACCTGCTCACAGATCTTTGTTTGTCTTGCTTTTTTTCTGAACATCTTAGGTCTGTGGTTCTGGACTAAATAGTAGTCAATTAAAACCTATGTATATATTTTTATTTCTGATATAAAGTCAGCCTTAATTCCATGGCAAAGTATTTTGATCATTTTAGGATTAGATTGCTCTTTGCTACTGTGCATTCCTGATGATCTGAAGGTAAGTACTATCATTAAAAATTAAATCTTGTATGAACTATAACTTTTCATCCTAGGTTAACTCAAACTTCAGTTTACACCAGGGTAACATTCGTAGTATCTCAAACACCTCTGTTAGAGGGGCACAGTTGTCCAAGTGTAGAATAAACCAACCTTGAGCTACTACAGGTTCTGCAACTGACTTGTTGGAGGATTTGCTTAGTAAAATCTGTGTCAGCATCCCGAGATATTAAGGTTTTTCCTCATGTATCAGCTTCTTTTATGTACACAGTAGGTAGTCCAGCCGCTGCAGCTGCACAGTGTGTCAAACACCACCAGCCACTGTGGTAGATGGCCACCAAAGTTGTTGGCCTTCAGGCTAAATACTCAGTTAACTTTAATTTTTGACTCTTGAATCTGTTCTCCCTTATCCTACAGACTTATAAAAGTCAATGGAAATCATCAATAGAGGTTTCATTTAATCCTTTTTGACCTGACTTCAGGTAGCTTGCATGTGTATGTTACATATAGATAAAAAGAAAAATCCCAAGGTACGTAGATTAAAGTTCATTGATAACTTGGTTTAATTGCAGCTTTTTCAAATTTAGCTTTGCAAAAGATTTAGGTTGAAAAATTTTGAAAGTGTGCACAATTGAATTTTAATTATGGCCACTAAAGATTAAGTCTACAGGTGCTAAATTTCGTAGCTATTTTAAAATATTTTAATTACTAATTGTACCTCTACAGAACTATTTTTTTTTAATTAATGTGAATCTGCAATTAAAGGATATGGTGTATTTTTCACGTATTTCAGTTGACTAAATGGCTTGTAGCAGCTTACAACACCAAAAGAACCTTCATAATTCTCTCAATAATATTTTGTCAAAGTTTACTAAGTTGTGGGTTTATTTAGCATCCCTGTGTTTAAAGAGTTGTTTAAGTTAAGATCTGAAATCACTTTCTTCAGAAAGTGAGAGAGGTGACAAAGTGCAAAGTATTATCTTCAACCACCAGTGGCCACTTCCTCTACCTCTCTGTTCTCTAGGAGGAGCTGAGGTCATACTGACAGATCCCTCTGGACGGACACAAGGCAGCAGCAGATGAGCCCTATGAAGTTTGTCCCTCTTGTTCAGTCATGGTGGTTGTCTCCAGCTCACCTCTGTGGAGGCTGGCGGGAGCAGAGCAGGACAGAGCACGGTGAAAAGCAGGCCTGGACTTGGCAGCAATGATCGTTTGAAGGTTTTATGTGAAGTCAAAAAGAGAAGCTTAGGGAGGAGATGGGAGTGTTGCCTAGCCCATTTTGTCTGCTGACAAATGCCTTCCTGCATTTCTAGCTAGTCAGTGCAGGTAGTTTCCTTAAAAATCAAAATGGGTAACATTCTGTTGTACATCACAGAATATGCAGCAGACAGACAACTTTCATGACCTTTTGACTTCATATCTCTTAACCAAATGAGAAGTGCTAGCACACTTCATAGCAGGAAGGAAAACAGAACTAGGACAACTAAATTCTTTGCTAGAGGTCATCACTGCTGCCTTTAATCACTCATAGCTGTGGGTACTTGTGATAACCTTTTCTTTGCTGTTATTCTGTAAGCAGGTTTAAGGCAATGTCCCTCACAAAAACCATAATAGAAATAAATCCTGAATGAGGATCCATCCAAAGATTTCTCTCAAAACTAAATAATCTAGTTTTTAAAGGGCGTGTTATGCAAAGTGGCTATCATAGTTGTTTTTGGAAATGAAGGTAAGATTTTGAGAAGAAATTAGAAGATTGTTTATATTGGTGATGAGTTTTTCTTCAATACTGTATGAACCCTTGTTTGCTGATCAGTTTGGTTCGTTTGCAAATATGAAGGTAGGGGAACAAGATGATTCAGAAGAAAAGTTGTATGGTATAAAGCCTTCTATTTCATACTAGAAACCAGATCCAAACTCAACTAGTAGTGATTCAGTAGTTAACACTTTTTTGGGTCAATAGCAAAATGAAAAATCGAGATGATACCTATTTGGTATTTTTGAAAAACTCTTTTCCACCTGAAGCAAAATGTATTTGCTGTTGCTAATGAACATTGGAGTTGCAAAGGAAGTGAAGCTGAAGGCATTTTGTAAGGCATTTGATTTGTCTCTATTTAATGGTCATGACTGGCACTTGTGGTAAGTGAGGCCAGATGCTAGATGGAAAGTCCCCTGTTCAGGCTTTAACCTTTCTTCCTGTATTGTTTATGCCAGTGTACTCTTTTTATAACTTCAGTGGATGTAGGATCATGACCTTGCATCTTAATTTTATTGAGTCTTATTGGAAAAAGACAATAGACTCTGAAAATATTTCATATGTCAGAGGAAACACATTACATTAAGATTGTGTTTAGAGAATAAGGAAGAAGGTTTTACAGTGGATCGTAATTCCTACAGATGGTATTTGCATTAATAACAAGTGCTAGAAATGTTTACATAATATAATTCTCTCTTGATGACTGGGGAGAATAGTAAAGATGGAAAGTGTTTCCTAGCCATCACTGTTACTTGTTAATCCATTCTATGAGTACAGCAGAATTTGTGGCTGGTCATATGGAAATGATTGAAAAATGTCTGTGAAATTAGGAAAAAAATCTGAAAATTTACCATGTTCAATAAAAGCTTATCTAATTTTAATGTATGCTGTGGGTTCAAATTTATGTCCCTTTGTCAGTAAGCTAATCTGAAAGAGTTTAATTGGGAAATACCTATTACCCTTTTCCTCAGTGGGACTGAGCTTTCAAACCTATTCAAATTTATCATCAGTCTTGTACAAGTTATCTTAGAAAGCCCAAGGAGAAATCAATGGGATTATTTCCCTCAGGGTCCACCATACTGATTACAAAAATATCCACGCTTAATACTGAGTTTATGCTTATATCTTCACAACTGATCATGAAACAGATTCACTGTATACATTAATGTAGAGCCAATGATATTGCAAGTGCTTACATTGCTGATAAATTTTGTAATGGCTTGCATTTACATCAAACTGTGCTTTGCACTTCTGACAAAAATACATATATAACTTCCAGGGCATAACATGTGCATTTTTTTTTTCACCGCATGTGCAAATCTGACGTATCAGACTTGATGGTGTATAACAGAACATCTCCCATTTTGAACTAGCTCTACTAACACTGTCATCTTCTGTGATAACCCTTTACCTTTCCTAGGGTGAATCACAAATGATTGCAGTCATGCAGAGCATAAGTATAAATGTCGACAGTGTCATGCAACACTGATTTCTTGTCATTCCCACCAGCTGCATGATCCTATAATGTACAATAGCAGCTGGAACCCATACAGTTGGCTTTTGGGATATCCTATGTTAGTGTTGCAAAATTCCTATGGAGTATTATATCCCTTTTTTATTATTTTTTTTTTAAGAATCCAAAACTTTCTTTCAGTGTTGCTGTTTGCCTTCCACTAGACTTGGAAAATTGTGAGTAATAATGTCTCAATAGAAGTTTATTTTCCTTTTCTGGTTTAACTTAATTTTTTCTGTGGCGGAAACTTGACTTGATTCTCAGGTTGAAGGTCAAATTCTTTTACAAATGAGGACAAAATTAGATTAAGTTCCCTATTTTTGGAAAACCTCAATGGTGTTAACAATTATTCCTTTCCTATCTTAAATTTCTGATGCCATCAGAAAGGAGTGCAATAGTCACACAGGAGACTTTTAATTCACAAGGGTGCTTTTAAATACATAACAGAATGATGAAGACAGTAGGAGACACAGATTTTCCCCAATGTCCTCCTTATTGTAGACCTCTATTGCCTGGTCTTATTTCAGTTTTACGGGCAAGGAGGTGTTAAATTTTGCACTTCTGTTCTCCTATGTTTGAACGAGAGTCTGTCTATGTAAAATTACTGACGTCTTTAGCATCTCGTTCTTTTGCCCAAGAATGCTATTTTGTACATGATAAAGAACTATTCCTCTTACCGAGGCTCATATGCCAGGCTTGCTTGCAGTCTCTGGAATTAGAGCATGAACATATCACCACAAGCAATCAGCTGGTTGCCCTCTTATGTATTTGCGCACGTTTGCTTCTCCTTGGCCTGGTGGGTACCTGAGGTTTTAAAATTCATGCTCTTAGAGCTTGCTGGGAACTGCAGGCAGGTTGCTGAAGAGGGTGTCCCGTTTATGTCCAACCCAGAATTATGAGGATTTCTTGGGAAGAATGGAATTCAGAAAGTGGTGCAACAGAAGTCCAAAGCTGGGTGCCCTGTGCTGCTTCCTCCTGTGGCCAGCGTGTTGTCTCTGCAGTCAGTGGTGCTGATGCTCTCCTGGAGGGATGGATAACTGCAGCTTGCTTGTTTTGGATGCTGGGTTTATCAAGCCCTGCTACTTAAAAGCATTGTTTATTAAACCAACCAAACAAGGGAATTAAACAGATTATAGGCTTATCGTAGAGCAAGTAAAAGACAGAAAGCGTGTAATTGGAAGGTGGAGTGTTTTGACAGCTTCTGCAGATGGCAGTAGACAGAAGGGAGGATTGCGTTCCTAAAGTGTAACTTTTTATTAATAAGACTCAAATAATTCTAGCAGCTCTTTTGAGCGTATTGTATTCGTCCTGAAAAGTATGACTGGATTTCTTTCTAGGCATTGATTATGAAAGTCTTACTTGGGCTTTTTTTTCCTTTTATATTCATGATACAGAATGTTTTCTGAGCAGTACTATTGTGCAGTTTATGTGGTAATTTTTGAAGCAATGCTCTGATTTGTTTTTGCAATGCAGTGGTCTCCAGAAGGATGAGGAATTCAGTATTGCCTCAGAGACTTTGCACTATTTTATCACTCAGCAGTGTTTTCATATTCAGTATCATCTCTGAAGCAAAATATCTAAATAGATTGTTTCAAAATACTTATTTTTCAGAAAGTTATATAAACATAAAAATATTACAGTGAAGGATTTATTTTTTTACATGCTTTTGGCTTTTGCCTTTTAAAAACCAAAAGGATTTCCTTAGGGATTTGCTTGTCTAAATCTCTTTTCTCTCCAGCATATGAAATGACAGGCTATACAAAGTGCCCAAATATTAATTTTTGTGACATGTCTGTATATTCATCTGTCAACCTTCAGTGAATTTTCTGGTTTTCTATTAGCTTGTCCCAAACTGCTGGCAAGCTAAATTTCTCTAACAGACATCAATTCGCTGCATTAAATTCCTATTCTATCCTGCAAGACGTATTGATTATTTTTTTCTTAGCAAAGTGACAAATACCATTTTCATGACAATAATAGAGATTGATTACAATTTTATGGAACAGAGAAGGAGCTGATATTGCTGAGAGAACCCTCGGGCTTATAAAAAATTGGGGAAAAAATCATTGAATTAATAAAGAAATTAATTATTTTATCTGTTGCTGATAAAGCTGAAGCATTTTTTATATGATGCAAACTACAGTAAATGCATGATCATTGCTGCAGTGAGGCAAATTTAAATGCATTTATAACATCTGGTGCCTGAAATCACTTGCAGAAATACTAGTAATCCAATTTGAAGAGCTTTGACTATGAAATCTAGAAGATTTCAATAATTTTTTCAATGCATTTAGGTTTGCATGATCACATATGCGTGATCATGCTGTGCTGTCTCGATCAGTGGAAGCTGAACCTGGAAGACTGAGGAAATATTGTAGGGGTTCGTACAGTTATTTCTTTAGGTTCTTTTTTGGTTCATTTTCATTTGCATCTCCCATTATCGCTTGTGCTGGAGATATAAACTGCAGGTCGAGCTCCTTTACTCTTGCTCTCGCACCTTATCCACTCTTTAAATGAAGCTGGGTGGAGAGACAGTGAGGTTTCAAGATAAGACTCGAATATTTGAATTTGCCACAGAGTTTGTTTATTCATGACATTGTATCAAAACAAATTATAACAATGGAATTTATGCAGGGTAAAACAACATACACAATTTGCATTTTCTTTTATATATTGTTTATAATTAAACAAAACAAAACCTCTTAATGGACACTTTCTTATAGACAGGGTTTTCTATGTGTGATATGACTGTAAAACTCACCTTACATTCAACAACCATATATCAATTTTAATACTTTTTTTTTTTACTTCAGAATATATATTTTCCTGATTGATGTATAATTGAAAAACTAAGGTTAGAGTATGATGGATGTTAGACTTTCAAACAAACTGGAGGGTAGGACAGAGAAAAAAACCCATCATGCTGATAATTATAGTCCCTGAAATGACACTTGATTTTGTGTTTAGTTTGTTTTATGATTTTCTCATGAAGAAATATGAAGAACTAAATTTTTAGTCTAGGAAGAGATATTCAGCAAAGTTAGCTTACAGAGATAAACCAGAGTAGTATGCAAAACTAACTAATTCTGTGGCTCCTATACATGTAACATGTCAGTATGACTTGGAAAGTTTTAGTCCTTCCTCCATAAAAAAAGTTATAAATAATCACAGTTCTTATTTAGTGTTGAGCCAAACATAAGCCTGGTTTGAGGCCAGACACAACGAAGTGTTTCGGAATTAGGTATGAGGGCATTCTTTTTGCCTTGTTTAGCATACTTACAAAAACTTCAGTTGTTTTTTTTGTTTCTTAAAATTCCAGGTTAACTATAAAGCTGAAAATGAATTTTTCTGGTGTGGTTTTTTTTTTTGTTTACTTGAAAGAGTGAAATGATGTATTGTTTGCCTTCTGCTAATTCTGTATACACATATGTTGGAAAAAATGCAGAGCAATAGAGCTGGGGATATAGTATTCAAATAAAAAAGCAAAACAAATAAATGAGTACCTACATCCCACTGTGAAACTTGCATAGGAGCTTAATGGTTAAAGTAACAATAGAGACAGTTTCTGTATTTGACTTATCATGAGCTTCCGAACTGTTCACATACTTCTCTAAAATTTTCAACTGTAAACTTTCAGTGTGAAACTTATTTTAAGAGTGTATGTAAAACTGTCCCAGCAGGAGAAAGTAGAATGATGCCCTCATTATAAAAAAGAATGTCTATGACCTTTTAAATGACAGCTGTAGGACCAAAACATCTGGATAAACGGGTTGAAATTTTTCAAGGTGGCAGTTCTCTCTCAGGAGACAAGTCTTTGAAATGTCTTTATGAAAACAGTTGTGATTTGGTCTGAAGGTGCTGTGGTTTGCCCACAGGCGGTAAAATTTCAGTGATAGTATGTCCACCAGGTTACTCAGAAGAGCAGTTGGCTCAGTCTCTGCTTACACATCTTACGCTATGTTTTCAGGATGTGCACCTGAGATTTGCAGGAGTCCTGGTATCGTTCACTGTTGGCTGTAAATTGTAAAACATTGGGCTTCCTCTTGCCTTTTTTACAGTGTGCTAACAAGCATATTTATGCCCCGAGAATTCAGGCAGTTGACATTGTTAGTGATTTAGGAGCAGTCTCACTTTTCCCTAGGACTTCTTCTTGGAAAGAAAGCTCTGTCCAAGTGGGATTGAGTGGTTGCAGTAAGACTTATGTGGAGCTGATGAGGATCCTATGATTCCTTAGAGCAGCCACAGTGCTGCACAGGTGTGGATGCTCTGTCACTAGCATCTCCTTTGGTTCTAAACAGGTGGAACTGCATTTGTGGGAAGCTGCTGCTGTTCAGCCCTTAAGCGCCCACATTACTTTTATATGGAAGCAGTGGAGAAGTCTTGGTGCAGCAGCCCTCCAGAGTAGCCTTGGAGCAGAGAATAATCAGGGATAGTCCCATTTCCTGCTGCATACTTCAACCTTACTCCTTCAAGCGTGGTGAATGTGGGCTCTGTGGTAGACATGGGCATGGTGAGCTCGCTGTGGTACTACCTGGCTGGCCTCTCGCAGTGTGCTTTAGCATCTGATTTAGACTACATCCACAATGGTGCTGTCTGGTACTGTATAATATCTTCAGTGATGTATTTCACTGCTGTTTTCTGGTACAAAATGCTGAGTTCAGAGGAGTTCTGGCAACAAACGGTGTGCTCATAACAGTGTTGTGCTTCCACACCATTTTGTGAAGCAGTAAAGTTCAGTAGCCGTAAAATGGCATCAGAAAATAGTTAAAATACGCTCTGTGACTTTTTGCTGGAACAGAAAATTAGCCCGATCTGTTTATAGCAAAGTAATTCTATTTGACTGCACAAGGCTAGGCAAATGCTTAGAAAAGTTGTTTTAAATATTATCCACAGCTTGAACATATGCAATCAGAAGTAATGTATTACCAATGAAACAACTCATGAAATTCCTCATAGGAATACTGGCTGAATTTTGTTGTAGTGTTCTCGTTTTGGCTTGGTGTTCTGAAAGCAGCACTGTAGAATTTCTGCTTAAGACTCTGCTATGCAAATTCATATTTGTAACTAATTTTGGAAATGTAATGAGAAAACATGCATGTTTCTTATTTTAATTTCCACTTTGAAATATAAATTGATCTGAAATCATTAAAACTGAATATAACGCTTGAATGTGATTGATGATTAAATTATCGTTGCATTTACTAATTTTTTTAAATATCCTGTTTTTGTAGTGAAATCTTTAAGTATTTAGCCAGATTAGGGACTGTGGGATGAATACCTACTTTCATGCAGTCAGCGAAGGACTCTTAAATCAGTCTCTGGAGTTATTTAACGGTTACCAATTACTCCTGCATTGTAAACAATCAAAGTGCTTGTATCTGCAGGCAGTAGATAACCTGAAAATCAAATAGATCAGCTCTGCCCAGATCCTTGAGGAGATTGTCCTGTCAAGTAAAACAAGAATAAAAGATGTGATTGTAAACAACATTTGTGGGACAAGCAGGTTAGTAACATTAATTTGAAAAATAAATAAAGAACCACCTGTAGCAGGCAGTTGACATTAGGTGTACATCTTGCAGAAAGCAAAGCCTTAAGAAACTTGTGACTATGTATATGGTCAGTGGGCTTTGCTTCCTAATTGTGAGGGCTTCCTCCATCTGATCCTTCCTTTCAGTGGTGTTGAAAACCTTTGCAGTTCGGCTTCTTTGAGTAATGAAGTGACTGCTAGCCCTATATTTTTCTTCTTTTGAAAGGGTTGTGTTTATGGCTAAATGCATGTCATAGGGATTTTTCTTTAATATGAGAATTAATTAATTAATTAAATATAATACTGTTATTAACAACTTTTTTTTCTAGTTTTGTTTCTTGTTACCGATGATAAGAGAAAAGAAACTAATCATTACCTAGAAATTTTGATTGAAATATCTCCATCAGTATCTATAAAGTAGATGAGAAAAATGAAGATTTTTATATAACATTAGTTTAAATGCCATCAGTATTAGGAATAATACAACTTTTAGTGACCATTACACTTATTCCCACAGCGCTGAAGTTATTAGGGATTTGGCCATTTAACGTAAATGCTGGAATACCAAAAGAGCTTCCAAACCAGTAATATTGTGACAGATAATTTCACTGAGAATACTAGACTGACACCACTATATGTGGATGATTGTGTTCATAGTCTAAATGCTAAGCTTCTTCTTTTATTTCAAGGGAAAGGATGGTGATAACAATTTATTTATAGTCATTTGTGATGGAAATATTTGGTAAATAAAAGAAATAGAGGGAAAAGAGCAAATCTGTTAGCTGCTGTTTTCTTGTATCGACTCTTTTTTTTTTTCCTCTTAAAGATAGCTATTTAGTCCATTAGTGGGTTTCTTTCCCCTTCCAGGCTGGCTTCCTGTAGATTTCACTATGGAGTAGCAGGTGTACAATTCCAAAGTGTCTTTACAAGTGGCTCAGCAGGGCTTCCTGTGCCATACATTCACTGGAGACAGCTCATCTGTTTAATCCTTATGTTTTAGTCAACCTTTCTTATTATGCGGACAGGGCTCCCATGCTCAGCTGGATTTTGACTCTCAGAACGAATTGATGGAGCTCTTTGATCTTTGCTGTGTATTGCATCTGTTTCATCTTTCATCTTAATGCGTGATCTTCCTAACTCCTAGCTAGCACTTTATTTTGTTTATTTTACTGTTTTCCACTTGAGTCCATCAATTTTATTTTGTTCTTTTTGGCATGCCTTTTTATTTTCAATGAACTTGATCACACAGCTTTAACATTATGATAATTAAGTTGATATGGGTAAACACAGGCAAAGACTCAGGGAGCCATGTTGTTTTTTTGGGTTGGCACTTTGAGTTTTAGGGCCTTGATCAGAATCCATAAAAGCAATTCATGTGATTTCTTGCAAACTTATGGATTACTGCACTTAGTAGTTGTGATAAATAGTAGAAATGCCAAAGAATCATAGGATATGACAGCACATAGATTTGGAGTAGTCTGCTACTGGGTATCAACACCTGAACTACAGTGGCATTGAGTAGTAGTTTGCAGAGCTGGTATAATGCAGAATTTTCTTGATGTATATCACCTTGACAACCTGACACATGAGCATATATTTAAGTTCATCTCTTCTAAATTCTTGTTAAAAATTAAGCAGCTCCTTAGGAACTCTTAAGCAGTAATGCTTTTCCTTAACTGTGAGTTTATTCTGCTCTAGGCAGTTTTGATTTTAAAATGTTCAAAATTCCATGTTCTAACTCAGTTAAATGCTGAGTTACAGTTACATTTTGGGTTATCTTTTGTTTGTTTGTTCGTTTTGTGTTTTTGTTTTGTTCATTTTGGTTTTGTTTGGGTTTTTGTTTGTTTGGGTTTTTTGTTGTTTTTTTGTTTGTTTGGTTGGTTGGTTTGTTTGTTTGTTTGTTTTGTATTTTTTTGTTTTTTGTTTTACCACCCCTAAGTTTTAGTATGACAACTAGCAAGGGATTACTCCTTTTCAAACAAAACCAGCGAGTGAACAATTTTGGCTATACTTTTTAGTTGAAATTATCAAAACAGCATTTTCTGGTGGTACGATTGATTCCTGTACCTATACAATAGAGTTTAAATTCTGTCCTCAAAAAGATTTAAGTCAGTGTTCAGTTTTAAGTGAGAGTAGCAATTTAATTTTTCTCATGATCAATAATGCTAGAGTGGCAAGACCATTTTCAAGGGAGCAAAGAGGTCTGCAACAGCTAAAGTCTTGAGTCTTTGCTCATAAGAGGTTTGATAGATTTCAGTGCAGTCTGGCACCTTACATGTGTGGCATGCTCAGAGCTATACACTATTTTGCTGCACATACCAGTCATATTTTTGTCTTGGAAACCCTTTGGGGGTACGCAACATTTGGACATAGAGCATTTTAAAAAAAATTCTTTCTCTGGATAAGGCTCCTAATGCAGAACTTCCACCTCCCTGTTTGGTGTGGTAAAGCCTGGGGTAGTTGATTGTTATGTAATGGGGAAACCTCCACTTAAAAATGGAGGCACATCCTCCGGTGGTGCTTCACTGGTCAACTACATATGACCCATTCAGTCACATTACAGGGGAATCTTTTAACAGCTTTTTGCAAATACCATCTTTATAAGTGAAAAAAAAAAAGTATAAACAACTAATTTTTGGGAAACAGCAACATTTTTACTTTTGAACTTGTTAGGCTTGATTTCAAAGGAACACAGCACCATTGCCTCACAAAATTACTTATGTTAGGCTTGATTTCACTGTGGCATAGGTAGATAACACTGTTCCTATTGAAAATTTCTGTGATGAAAAAGAAAAAGGACCTCAAACTGATATAATAAAGTTACATCTGCTGCTGCAAAAAAATCATTTGATAATTTTTACATGGTATAATATCTCCCCTCAAACAAACAAACAAAAAAACCCCCCAACCCCCAAGCTATGGTTTACTTACTGTTAGATTTCTTCTTTTAGGTACTGCTTGATATAAGACTTTGTAAGAGATCCATGTCCTCCGATACTGAAAATAATAGATAACAGCCATTGATGTGGAGACCAGTTTTAAAATATATAAGAAAAAAATTTAGAATTTGAAAAAAAATTATTTCTGACCTGGTTTCCTTGGCCTCCTTGTTATCCTTTTTTTGTTTTTAATTTGCCTTTGGAGCTATTGCCTTTTTACTGCTCTGGAGTGAATCAGGTGTAAAATATTATCTGCCAGGAAATTAACTAATTGTATTGAAAGAAGTTCATGAAGTGAATTTATAAAATTATTAAAATCCTGGATGCCTGTATTGGGCAGTTTCACAATTTGAGACCTATCTTCATAGAATCCAGACCCAAAATGTAACACTATATTTTTTTTTTCTTTTCATATGAATTATAAACAGACAATTTTAGTGTTTGATGTTGCTGGATTTTTTTTCCTGTCAGTTGGGTGTTTTGGCTTATGTCACTTTGATTGGATCACTGAAGTTAAAACTTTTCTAATTGATCACGTACCAGAGTTTGTTTCTGCCACATTATTGGTGTTTTACATGTTTCAATTTTATTCAGACAAAATGGATAATTTTATGAGACTACTTCAGGTGTAAGAGCAATTTTTATTTTGGGGAAAAATATAAAATGACACATTAAACATAAGTACCATATAATCTAAAGAGATTGTGTTGCTGTAACGTGGCAGTATGTTTTCTCCAATGTATTTTGTGTCTGTTGTCTCCAGAACAAGCATTTGTTTAATTCAGTTGTTATTTGTGTTCTATGTGTGTGTGTGGGTGCCATCTCAGTTTCAGTTTACTGCAGGTGAGAACTTTTGCATAGGAGATGCCTTCAGGCTGCAGAAAAGGCTTTTTAATCACAAAATTGGGAAGAAGTTTACTGTAAAATAGTGCAAAGCTTGTCTTCAGAGAAGAACTATTGCTAGCTCCTGGAGCCATCATGCTCAGACGTCTCACTTGACCTAGTGAGGGGCTCTTTAGGAAGGTGCTTTATGTATCAAAAATATCTTTCCATTAAGACAATGCAAGTTTTTTTATTGTCTTATGTTTATGGAATGATACAAATCCTGCGCCTCCCCCCCCCCAGTCCAGAATTGTTAGTCTGAATGTTAATGAATGACTTGCCTTTTTAAAAAATAGGTAAACAAAACAAAAAATTAAGATAGAATTATTTTTTGTAGATTTCAGCTCAGTCTTAGTTTCTTATTCACACGAGCCTTCCTGTTTTACTGATATATTGTCAATTATTTAACTGTGCACCCTTGGTACTGATTTTTGTCATTCGGTTACACAGGATAACTGTATTGAAATTCTTGTCATGTTTGTTAACTTCCGTGCCATGTGTGGGCAGAAGTTGGAAGCGTACATCAGGAAAGAAATTGCTCCTTGCTTGCCCTTAAATTCTTCCTGGACACCTGCTACTGGCCATTGTCAAAGGCAGGATGCTGGTGTCTGAGCCAGTGTATATATTCTTACTGGTCAGTTTTTAGAAGAGGTATGTCTGACTGCTAGTGTAGGTAGCAGAATAGCAGAGCTTTGGTGCAAGAAAAAAGGAGTAACAAGGAAAAACAATTCACAGCTTTCAGGCTCATCTGTGTCTGGTCATAGCAGTCCTTTAGTTCATGTCTACTGACAATATTAAAGTGGGATAAAACTGGACCTGTTTATCATGATCTGGGTGGAGAAATATCATGTTTCCCCTTCTTTCTTTGTTGGTTCCTAGAATATAGGCAAGAATTTTTTTTCTTGCAATGCATTAATATTTCACCTCTGTTCATTCTGTGCTAAGGATTGACACAACATGTGGCCTCTTCACATCTGCCTCATGGCGCTTCCCCCTCGAGAAGCTATGTGTGACCTTTGCAGACATTGTTCTGCACTGTGAAATTTTATTATTTCATTCTTTTCAGTGGAATACACATGCAGTTTATTATGCAGGCTGTCTTGATTTGCACTGCTAAAAATAAAATTAAAAAGAAAAAATATCCATGACTATTTTAGATGCATACGATGTGCCAAAATGAGAAACTATACCATAAGCTCTCTGTCTGTAGTTACATATGCTCTTTCTTGGAGCGAGGGAGGAATTAGTGAGTGAGAGGGTCAGTGTATCACCAAGCCTTCAAAGCTCCTGATTTCAGGAAGAGATTCACTGCAGACTGCAGATGTCGCTCCTTGGACCTGGGCTCTGCTATGTGTTCCCCTAACAGTCCCCCCGAGGACTGGCATCTGTGCACCATCTAGCACTGGCTTTTTGCCCTTGTGTTGCACCTTTCCTTCTCCTAGTTTGTGTGTTGTAGTACAGTTGACCATATAGGCTCCTTATTAATTAGCAGCTGCTGAGCATTAAAAGTTAATTTAAAACCCACTGGATTGCAATGTGAAGAGTGTTCCTTTCATTACATTGTTCATTATTTTAAATGTATAATTTACATATATTATTGTTTAATTTCACCTAATTTTTAGTAACAGGGTACTGAATGGAAGATTTACAGGATTTATGAGACTAGAAATGGAAGATTTATTAGATGGGCATTTTTAAGGTTAAGCTTATGAATAGGTATACATTACTGAAACTAAATGTGTTTATGTCCATCTGGGATTGTGAAATACTATTCTGACTATTGATCAAAATGTTTAAAAATATTTTTTCTTTTTTCTTTTTTTTTCTTAGATAATGGATCCTAGTCTTTTTCTATACTTGCTTTTTTTGTGTGTGTGATTTTTGTTTTTTGCTTTTCTTTGCAATTTTTTGTGTTCTAGGAGTGTAGCAAATAATGCAGAAATCCTGAAGTAATCTTGTCTTTACCAGAATAAATCTCTACTTTGAGTCTGTACCACCATTATTAGGGTCATGGCTTGTGGTTTGTTTTTTTTTAAACTGGTTATACTCTTAGTTAAGCAGGGACTATCCTTTGTTTCATCTTTCTCCTTTCTAAGGAAATTTTTCTTTTACCTGACCCCAAGTTTACTCTTCCTTTACCACTCACTTTCCTTTTCTCATCCATAGTTGCTTCCATGGAGGTCTTTGTGCATTCTTTGTGTATTCCCCTTGATATGTTTCCTTTTCTCTGAACCTCTTGTTGTGTAGAGGATTTGATAATTCTAATATTTTTGTCTCAACGGACAGGAGAAAAAAGACTGCTGAAAAAGGCTGCTTTTTCAAAAGGTTTGAGGAAGGTGGAGGCCAAAATACTCAGAGGAGGCGCCCTGCCCTGCTGAAAAAATTACATATCTAATTCCTGTAATATGGATCATCTCATAAATGTTACTATTTATGCTGCTTTTGTCTTAGACAGTTCGTGGATGAATAGAATAATTCAGCTTGCAAGAGACCTCCAGAGGTCGACTAGTCCAGCCTCCTGCTCCAAGCAGGATTAAAACTGAATTCAGATCAGCTAGTGGAGAGACAGTACATCCAGTATATGAGTCGTTCCACCAGCATCCAAGTATGGAAATAGGTATAATAATTCATGCTTAGCAGATTCCTCTCATGCTGCCCTTCATCCTAGTCATGACAGAGGAGAACATAGTCATCAGCCCAGTTGCCTTGTTTGGCAAGGGTAGATGAAGTTAATTCTATATCTGTACACAGTGAACTCCGAAGTAATGAAAAAGAAAAAAGTGTAAATAAGAGAGAAACCTGATGTAATTATTGAAAATGGACAAAAGTAAGTGCTGCTGAGGTGCCAAGTTTGATCCTCCTTTCATACTTCTCTTAAATAATCAGTCAGGTCAGTCTGTATCTGTCAGAGACCATTCTTGTTTTCCAGTTTGACCGGCTCAGATCTCTTCTGAGAGATTAGAAACCTAGTCAGGTGTATGCTGGTGGCTGACTGGAGATACCTCTGTGGATAGCCTTATGTATCTGATGATTTTGGTTCACCTTCCAGAAAAATGAATCAGTAGCTATGGCAGCCTCCTATTTTTGTGTCTTTCCCAAGTTCCTCACTTATCTGCTGTGCTCAGTTATTTCCTCTTGCCTTAAAGCTCTGTGCTAGGATCAAGACTACTTCTTCATATTTAACAGCTGTTTAACAAAAGCAAGATCTGATTTGAGTACAGCAATAGAATTGAGACTGAATAGTTCACAAAGGGCTTCCTTAACTTCTGACTAAAATCCTCTTGGCGGTAGATATTTTAATAAAGTGAATTGATCATTTGAGTTGGGCTAGGACTGAGGTTTTTAACAGTGCGTCTGACATTGCGTTGGTGATAATGTGTTGTGGAGGCACTTGAGCTAGATCTCAATTTGTTAATGATTTGGATATAGTTTGCAGAGTGGAACTGGTGTAGTCTTCAATATCTGCCTGAGAAGCTTGGTGAATATTTCATCAGTCATCCAGAATGAATGAAATTATGACATTACATTTGAGGATGTGATTTATTTTATTGTCCTTATCCTTTCCGATAAATATCAGAAAGCAATTAGTTGTGTTTAATAATGAATTATGAGTGCCATAACCATTCCTATATAAAATCACAAACTTTTCAAATGAGAAAGATATATAAAAGAAAATTTGATTTCTGAAAGACAAAGCAGGCAAAGGCCACACTGTGATTTCAAGGTAGCGAGGTCAGGGTGTAATTGTTACTCCCTCAAGCTACTATTTTCTAATTGTCAATATTTTCTGTTTGGATTTCAAGAAAATGTGTGAATTTTAGCTGAATCACATGTGAAAACTTTAAAGAAAAAAATATTGTTTTCAATGGATTTATTGAAAACAAAGATGATTTTATGCTGTTAAGTCCAGAGCACCTTCTTCACAATTGAGATAGTATTGCTGGATACCACCTTAAATATTAAACTAGCTTTCAGTTAAGGTGAAATAAAAATAAGATCACATTTTCTGAAAATATATTGTTTTGGAAAAGAAGTCTTTGGTTGAAGTGCCAGGGCAGCCAATATACCATGAATCCAAAACTGGTCATAAAAATTTTTGCATGTCCTTATAAATTTTTATTAATTGATAAATATACTCATTCTATTTAGTTAAATGGAAGGGTCAGCAGGCATTTTGAAATGCATCAAGTTAGTTGATGGGGGCTTTTGTACCAGAATGTATTACTTTGATAGCTTTTATTCTATTGTAACCCTTGTTTCTACTTCATATGAACTACTGTACTTTGCAACATATTTGGGTTGTAAAAACAGGTCTTAGAGTAAGAGCATGATTGGACAATGGTGTAAATGAAAAGCCCAAATATATTCCTATTTTCTAGAGCAATGCTGAAATTCATTATCAGCTCAAATTCTGTTAGAATTCTTTTATATTTTGGGCTTATAATATATTTGTGTGTTTAACCTTCTCAAAGTGTAGTCTTCACTAGTGGGGTTTTATGTACGATCAGACTAGTTGAGAGGAAGATGTATACAGAGAAGCCTTTAATGGGAGCTAACTGCTTCTGTGGGCCCAATTAAGACTATCCAACTGTGATACAGAGTCCCCTGAGAAACGGTGTGGTCTGCTTGCCTGGATTTTCTGAGGTGGGGGGAAGGAGGCCTAGAATAAGAGAATATCCAGTGCAGCTGTAAAGAAAAAAATATTTTAAGAGTTTTCTTAGAGGAAAAAAAACAAACCAAAACAAACAAAAAACCGCAAAAAACCCCAAAACAAAAGTGAAAAGTCCAACAAACCCAACCCAAAACAAAACAAACAAAAGAGCAGCCCTCAAACTTTTGGTATGCAGTATTAACAAAGGTCAAGGTCAGCTTTACGTATGCACTGCATTGTAGACTTGATACTGTAGTAGCTGTGCCTGAGATCTGGATGCGTTGTGGGTCCAAAATCAATCTTGTTGCTCCTCAGAAGGCAATGAGAGATAATAAGTACTATTCACCTGATTGCCTTCCTGTTCTGAGACAGCTGGTGACGCTTGTCTTCCTGATAACCAGGAGTTTCAGATCTAAGGCAGGGATAAAGAAAAGCTGGGAGCTTGCTGAATCTAAATTTGACAGTCGATGGCTGTGTAGAGGGTCAGGAGGGATAGAATCTGTGACACGTATAAGAAAGGAACAAAATTTATCTCCTCTGGTTGCAATGATTAGATGTCTCTTTGTCTGGCTTTCTTACAGTGGATGATTGATTGTACCCGCCAGCTGGCTAATATCATAATTAACAAAGTTGCTACCATGTCTGAGAAGTTTAATCGAAAAAATTGCCGGCAGTATGATGCCATTGTCACAGAGATCAGAAGCGCTGCAGTGTTGACTTTTGTACTGGTGGAGCCGCAGGACTATGTAGATGTGCTGAAAAGTCCTTCGCTAGGATAACTAAAGGTATGTTTCTTTCCCTATACATTTCTTCACTGTTAGTTCTCTTGAAAAATGAAATACATGGTCCTTTGATGATACCTTTCATTTCAAGGTGCCATGTGAAGCTATTCTGTTGTATTTTAAAGCAGCTGCAATGGTAATCTAGAATATGTTTTATCAATGCGTCAAAAGGTGAATAGTCAAAACTGTAGTTCAGTGCTACTCACCCTTTCTAAGTGGTCTTCAGTGTCTTGCCAGATGCTTTTTGGAAAAAATATGGATGGAGTTGTTTTCATAGCTAATTTTCTCAGTTGGAAGGATTACAAATGCTGTTGACAGTCTATATTCTAGGAACTTGTAGTTGTTTGGGGTTACGTTTTGCAATATTTATTTTCAATCATTACTTCAAGTTAGAATGTAATTTAAAAGGTATAAAAAAACCCCAACAACAGGGAAAATCCCATATTCTTGCATCCATAATTCAGTGTTAGAATGTCTCGGTAAAATGCTCTCTTCTGTATATGTGTATTTGTCTGTGTGTTTGTGCGTGTAAAAGGAGAGCAGCATCGGTGCTGATAGCTGGAGATTCACTTCACACACAGCACCTTTGTAAAATATTGGCTGAGAATCTCACTCCTTTTTTATATTTACTTAGTTTTCCAAGTTAAAAATTATTCCACGGAGCTCTTTTTCTGTGCAATTGTATTTTTACATGTGTGTGTGTGCTCTCTGTGGTAGTTCAGTTATGCTCTGGAGTGTGTTGAAAATGCCAGCCTGACATATTGCTAATGAGTGTGCATATTGACAGTGACGGGGGCGTGTGTCTGTCTGTGTGCCATATATTAAAACAAAAAGAGGAGAGAGACGGAGACAGAGAGACACAGAGAGACACAGAAGGAAATATTGGGATGGGAAAGAACAGTTTATTTACATTACGGTATGTCAAAATGTTATTATGGCTAAAAAATCCATTTTAAAAAGATGTGAGATTTCTTCCTCACAGGAGCCGATATGGCCATGGTAGGAGGATAAGGGAGACCCATTTATTTTGGTGGTATTAGTATTTTTCTGCCAAGTAATTTTGACTTTTTGGTACCAGTATCTAAAATTTGGGAAATGAATTGTTTGCATTGTATTTCAGTACTGTAATGAGCTCTTCCTGAGTTTTCTGTTGCTTTTCTCTGTATCTTTACAGGTAAACTAGTTCTGAGCATTCAGATGGAATTGTTACAGTAGAATTTTGAAGGAATGTATTGTTGTATAGCTGAAATAGCTGATGTTTACCTAAAACCAACTTTTTGTTGAGATGTACTCATTTCCATTTGATAACTTTCTGTTTCAAGTTAAACAATTTTCAAGTTTTGAGCTGATATTATTGCAATGATAATTTAAAACTAATTCTGACTTGAATTTTTCAGAGAGATTTTTCAGTTCTCAGTCAATTTAATAGCAGATAAATTGTTTTTAATTATTAGACCAAAACTTCAACCAATTATAAAAATATATATAATTTTTAAAAAATTTCTTTATTTGTTAATGGTCTATTCCCCAAAAGAGACTTCTATTTTGTGAGGAAATACTTCTTTGCAGGCCAGAAACATATTCCTATCATCATTATTATTCCTACCCTTGGTAATGGATTTTAACTTATCCTTGTCAATCTACTGCTTTTCAAAGATTTGCTAAGCAAAATTAAAAATCTATATTTCGTTTTGAATAGAAAATGCTGTAAACAGTGGCAAAATAGATTAGTATTATGATTGCAGACAATAGGGAAGATTAAGTTACTAAAACAGTATATTGTTGTTCTAAACTAAACCCTGTAATATTTTGTGTAATTGAGACTTTGTGCATTGTTAGAACTCGGTTGGAATATCAAACGGTTGTGAGGATTAGAGCAGACAACTAAAGCAATGTCACAGTAGATGTGGCTGGTTTTTAACAGGATTATCTTCTGAGATGTGTAGAAATGAGCTCTTGTAATAGTTTCATAGGAATTAATAATTTTAGTAAAATATTAATGGCAAATGTGCTAATGTAAAGATTTAGAGGATTAGCAATGCATTCTTTTGCATGGAAATAAGAATATAATAAATGTCCTGCAGGTGACTGAAGCTACTGCAATTTTATTGGGGATTAAAGTTTGATTGACCTTTGCTGAGGTGATTAACCCTTCTGAAATTAAAAGCCAGCAGTAAATTATTCTGTCCAATTTAAATGCAAACACGAATGACACAGCATACTGTTCTAAGTGTAAGAGAAAAAAATGTTTTAATTTTCCTTTTGCACTCAGTGAGATGTGATTGCAGACAGCACACTGGGCTGTGGTAGAACTGACCAGTGGCACCTTGCCTTTGCTCTGCTCGTTCCCGCCGGAGCAGCTGTGCCACGGGGACGCTGAACTTCGGAGCAGCTGCCTGCAATGAACCTTCACATGCAGGAATGTTGGCAGGAGCGCGTGGAAGCACATCAGCAAGGTAAGCAGTACAAATCACTGTAGATATGTTTTATCTGCTCGTGTAGACCTCGAACCAGCTGATGCACACACAGGCAGGCAGCGTAACACAGGTGAGGGTCCCTGCCCGGCCTCGCAAGGCAGCTTGTCGGAGCTGGGCTGCTTAGATGCGATCCATCGCAGAATTAGAAATAAAGATGCATGTATGTTGTTTGAGGGTTTTTTTCCTTTTCCCTAATCCTTAAAAGTCAGATGGACGAGCTTGCAAAATGCACTTTTTGACTGACAGAGCAATTCCACAAGTAGAGACTGAGTGCAAGTGTGCAAATTGCTGTGCTGTACAGGGTTGTGATTCCCATCCTTCCCACAAATGTGAACAAGTGGTTTTTTTAGATTGGAGCCAGTATGTCGTGCTGGATGTGTAGGATCAGGACACTATCTTAGCAGCTCTCTAAAGCCTGTGGGATTACTTGCATGTGTAAAGTCACGCAGATGGTCATCAGAGTCACAGTGGCTGTGCTACTGAACAACATTTAAACATCTAGAAAGTAAATTTCCAATAGATTTTATAATTCTGATTCACATCACAGTCGGTATGTTTGTGTGCAAACTTTATTACCTAATATTAAATTGGAAAGACCCCAGCAATACGCTTGTTGCATTTTTTTATAGATCTTTCATTTAAAGTTGAACACTTAAAAATTCCTCCCAGAGTATCTACCTTGCTCATTTGTTTTTTTTTTAGCAGACAAATGAATGTTGGGGCAGTGATTTGTTTTATAATGAATTACTCTTAATTTTCCCAGAGTAAGAGATCAGTGTGTTGCTACAAAACAGCATACTGTCTAAAAGTAGTTCTGGAGGACTATAATGACTCTCTGAGGGCTTAAATTTACGCTGACTAGAACCATTTTAAATGGATCCAGTTCATATATTTTTGTTACTTTTTAAAAGAAATTTGTGTGTTTCTAAAAGCACAGAAATAGTGGTAAATTAGAAGCGGTTTAGTTACTTGAGGTTGGTTTAGTTTGCATTAACAAGCCCTTGAATCATTACTGTCTCCTTCCTCCACCTGCTGGTCCAGGGGAGGGAGACAAGTGGGTCAGGTCTGCACCCAGAACTCTTCATGGTCCTTGGCACACACTTTACTGGATCTACCATAGATTTTTTTCTTTTTACTTTTTTTTTTCTTTCTTTTTCCTTCCTCTCCCTGAGTCTACCTCTTCCTGCCCACCTGAGAAGAGATAAAATGGCTCTTTGAAGGCTTTTCCTTGCATGGCAGCAGCAGTAGTACTGGGAATTGGGCTGAAGGGCAGAAGGGCTACTGCAACTGTTTGGTCTCGAGTGGACTTCCTGCCTAGGAAAATTTCCTATCCTTTCATGCAGCTGTAAGGCATTAAAATGATAATGAACGTACTGTGTGTATTCTGTATTCAGTTTTTCTCCTCACTTTTCATCATGGAAGATTTTGTATTGCATCTGTCAAGGTAGGGAAGTCCAAGGAATTGCAGTTCAGAAATTAAGGACCCTGAGGTAGCAGCTCACTTCTGTCTCGTCTTTTCATTTACACTTTAAACAGCCTTCAGAGAGATGGGTTGCTGCTTCTGGGACCCAGTGAAGAAAGTGAGGAATAGATAAAAGCTAAACTTGTGGTGGAATGACCTAGATGGAACAGCTGGCAAAAGTATAGAGGGGATACTCCAGGGTACTGAATTATACCTTCAGGCTTGGGTTAGTGGGATGTTTAACAAAGAGATCCATTTGCCAAAAGGATCTCTGCCTGATTTTTAATTATGGAACTAGCACCTCCTTCAACATTCATAAATTATTGAGGTTTTTTTTCCTCATGTAAAGTTGTAGAGTACTAATTGTTGGCTTTTGGTGCTTGTTTTTTCTTTTCTCAAACTAAACATTTTTGCCTGTCCTTGAATTAACCCTATGAATACCAGGGACATGAAACATTTCAACAATTTTTCTGTTATGAATAATGAGTTGCATGCTCTATGGAGAAAATAAATGTGAACTTTAAATATGTATTGCTTTGCTTATAATTCTGGAATGCTTTTGAGTGCTTGGAGTAGGATGAAACTTTTCTTTAAATTGAGGAAAACAATATTTATAGGTTCTTTGTAGTCATACATATCCATCTTACTTTAGTTAACAGTAGTAGGTATATAGCATCCAATGTTTTTTCTTTTTTTAGTAGCAAGGTGTCTCCATCCTTTTACATATTTTACCAGCCAACTTTTGTATATAGCATTTTCTTTTTTGAGATAGCCATTATGCCCTTGTCTGTTATCAGCTAATACTACCATACATTTATTAAACCTCAGCATCAAAAATCCCTTTCAAATTGTGTGAAATAATGATACTCTAGTATGATATAAAATTTTCAAATGGGTGATGCATCAGGAAAATTCATGATGAAGTATGATATATGCTATATACATACATGGGTTCAGTGAAGAGATGCCCCTAACTGTGTCTGCTTGTATTTACCAATGTAAATTGGCAGAACAGGCAGAACAGACAGGGCAGCATAGTAAAATATTTCTGGAAAGTCTGTTGGAATACTTACTATATCTGACTACTTCAGGCAAAAAAAGGTACTAACAGTGTGGGAGGTGGAGGAGGGGGGAGGCTAGGATGTTGTCACTATACTCCCTTCCTACAGACTATAACATTTAAAATAAACAGTATTAGTCATTACACCTTCTGTTTTGCTCTTTTGAGAAAGCATTTATCAAGCAGGGCAAGTTCTTTCAGAGACAGGTCACATAAGACTGTTTCGATGATTTCCACTGTATCTGATGAGAGATTGGACAGCTGCTTAGTGTGTGATATACATATAGGTGAGTGTTTCTCTCTTACAAGGGAAGAATGGAAAAGAGGTGAAGTTATAATGTTGTTTCCCTTTACCAGTGCCCCTAGTGACAATGGCATAGGGAACTGCATATATTTTTAAGTTGGTCTGATAATTGTTTAGAAATTATCTTGTTCAGCATTCTAACATTAGCAGTAGTCAATAGGAAATACTTCAAAATTTTACTCCTTCAGCAGCTTTATTTTCCTTCTGAACTGTTTTGTCAATATTCTTCCAATATGCTACTCTACCAATAACTAAATGAAAATTGAAGGTTTAAGACCATTTTAACTGCAGCATGTCAAGCATTTTTATAATGGAACAAAACAGTTTTCTGTATAGAGAAAACTTTCTGAATAGTGATATATGCACTGTATTATGTATGATTGCAAAATACACTGCAATTTCAATATCTGTATAGGGTAAAGGATTTTTTCCTTTACAATGATGTTTTTAGCAAAAGCTACATATTCCATATTGCAAATCTGCACATAATGAAAATTTATTACATATCCCTCACACAAAGTTAGCCTCAAATCAGGGAGAAGATACAAAAATAGTAGATTGATTTTAGACTTCTGCTAAAAATCAATAATTGCCTAGGTATTTCTTTTTATCATGGAAAATTAGCTGCAAGTTGATAATTGCATTTTTTGTCCATCAGACTTGTGTAGTTTTCTGAAAGAAACTACAGAGAATTGAATTTGAGTAACTTGAATAGCTGCATATGAAAACTCTTGGAACATAATGTTACAATGAACATTCCTTATTTCCGTTTCAATAGAAATGAAAATTCTCTTATGAATATACAGTTTCTTATGCTGCTTAAATGTTGGGGTTTGGGGGTTTTTTAGCAGTGTTTTGAGGGTTTCAAATTTTGGTTTGGGTGAGGGAAAGAGAAGGAAAGGGTATGAAACTTTGTAGGTCAAGGCAGAATATTTTTTAAATATTTCCTACTTTTCACTCTTGAAATGCATGGTGGTAGAAATGTCTAAAAGCTTTTCTTTAAAGTAAATGAAAATATGTCTTCTTTGAAGAAATTAAATTCTAAATTGTGGGCATTTTCATGAAAATTTGTCTGACTGAAAATGAGAACAAGTTGGACCATCATGTTCACAGTTCAAAAACTGCTTGAGGAAACATTAACTTTTAAATACTTTAAAACTTTCATCAGAAATTAATCCACTCTTCCATGTAGAAACACTGAGGAAAACATTTATATGAAAAAGTTATTGTCCAATTGCTGAAAATACAGACCAATTAGTGAGATTTAATTTAGATATTTGTCACTGAGTATACATCACGTATATGTTAGAGCTGATTTACCATTATTTCCTTGCCTTATTTGCAAAAAGAGACTCCTACTTATTGAAATATTACTGAAGAATCTAGCTTTCCCCACAAATTACACACTTTTTGCATAAATGTGCCTAATTACCTGAATTCAGTTTTGATTAGCAGTGTTAATTGATGCAGCTGTGGATGGGCTCTGTTTACCTAAATTACCATGTGCAAACAGCAATATGTCTGAAAGTGAATATGCTAAACTGAAAATACTAATTAGCTAAGACAGATTGTTATTCAAGTCACATCTCAGAGCTTTTTAATGAAAGCCTGAATGTGTCAGGGCTTTATGATATTCAGACAGAAATGTCTATATTACATATGAATTCTAAATTTAATTCAAGCGAACAGATGGGATGTCGACCGCAGTTCTTCTCCATCGCTTTCAGTATTAATGTGAATATTTTACTCTACTGGATACATTTCTAAAGAAGTGTATGTGTGCATGTGCGTGTGTGTGTGAGAGAGAGAGGAGGGAGGAATTCATTGTGTGCTCTGACAATGTATCAGCCAAGAACAGCTAGCTGGTCTATTTTGGATCGACATATTTGCAAATTGTAGGCACCTTGTTTCCCAGAATGAAGATAAACAAACTATTTTGCAAATTTAATAAAGCTAAACTGTAAATGCAATAAAGCCAAATAACGGAAAGGTTAAGTAGATCTCAGTAACAGATCTATTACCACAGCAGAGATTTCTCCTTTTGCAACAATAGCAAAAATATATCAGTGTTTTTTTATATGAGAGGACAATTGGGCTACGTGTTTCAAGTTGTCATGGAAAGGATTTTAATTACATTAATCTGTGGAGTGAAATACAAACACAATGTATTTTCTTAATTTTATTTAGAACAGCACAGATTTAGGTATTCTATTAATGCAATTAATCCCTCTTAATAGTTCAGTTGGATGCAAAACTGTAAATAAGTTTTAAAGTAGTACAAAAGAATATCTAGAGCATAAGTGTTCTTAATATAGATCAGCAGCCATACAGCATATGCCCAGTCTCCAAACCATTTATTCTGTTTCTTCAGAGCTTAAATATTCAGAGGTCAGCTCCCATGTGAAACTCAGTAAGTCCATCAGAAGCTTTTCTCACAATGTCTTGTCAAAATGAAAAGCAAGGGTTGTAAGTACTGTGCCTAACTATTTGTACCAAAATAATAATTAGAATTGTGATGTTCTCATTTTCTTGTTTGGCCAGTTTTTGCATAAGTGTTCTCAAGGTATCTGTAATGGACCTGGTTCAATGTATATCAAATAACTATGGTTATAGTTATAAAAAGTGACAGATTTTTGATCTAAATTGGTAAGAATCTATTTTCTTCTGTGCGTTGCAATGGGAGAGAGAACTCCTTTGACTCTGTTATTCCACAGTTATGGTGAACAGAATTTGGCCTGGTTACTTTAGTTTTGTGAACACAAAACTCCTTTTTCAAAAGGTTCAATAGTTCTGTTTTTGTGTAAGTTGACATATTGAGCTGATAATATTTTCTGCCAGTAATTATCTAAGCTCCTAAACTTTATACCTGAATCCTTTAGTCATGCTCTCTTGTATTCCATTAGTGTAGGCTTTACAGATGGAACATATTCCTAAATAAATTAGTCCCAGGTACCTTCATTGTTCAGCTGACAATTAGCTCAGGCTGAAGAGGAGAACAGTAGTGGTGCAAGTCAGATTTGGACCACTATGATAAAAGAATCGCTTCATTCCTATTACAGTTGCTAAATATGAGTGATCCTCTATAATGAAATGTCTCTTCAGTTCAGACATCTGACCTAGTAAAGAGCTTTTATCCCTAATAAATCACATTTATCAGGTGCTCTGAGTCATAAAATGTTATACTAGACCATTTAATGTCAAGTACTTCACCACCGTCAGTAGAGCTTGGCTTCCTTATGCGAGGTGTAGCTGAAAGAGAGAGAAGCATTGTCTTCCAGACAGAGCACAGAAAGGGCAAGAGGCAGACACACAAATCCAAACCAGTTTTAAGATGGAGTTTTAAAAAATAATGAAAAATTGCATCCAGTGATTTTTCTCACTAGCAAATTTCTGAAATAAATGTTTCAGAGACAAGCTCTTCTAGACTGGTAGATGAAAGAAAGGACAGATTAACCCATCGTTCAAAATAATCTGTCAAGGCCTTTTTTTCAAAGAAAATGAGGTACCAACTTCCACATAAAGGTTTTAAGAAAGCCAGCACCTGCTGCAGAAAATCTCTCCAAACTTTGACCTTTACTCAATCATCATTTGAGAGCAAAATCAGTGAGAAAGGAGTCTGCAGTATTTGCTTTTGGCCTTCAGAATAGGAGTTCAGGCCAGAATCTGTGACAGCAATAGCAGGTGAATTATTTGTGAGAACATACAGAACCTAAATGATATTTCTACCTCTCTGTAACCTTTAATTCAATTGGTTGATCAACTGCTACTCAGGGAGTCTACAAGATAGAACTGCAAAAATGAACTTAGCATTACAACGGGTTTTTGTTTCCATCCAACAAACTAAACGTGTGTTTGGTGTCTTCTGACATGGAACAGCTGTCACCTGCTATGTCAAAACCATGCATTCTATCATATATGCACAAAACTGCTTAGTAAAGAGATACAATAACATTAATAAGATTATATCTTTCTTTAGGCTTTGCCTCTGATTCCAAAATTAGCCAGTTTAACCATAAATTAACCAATTAACCAACTAACCATAAATTAATACTTGTGAGGTGTGCAGTCAACCCTCAGATAAGAAAGACACAAAAAATCATGCAGAAAAAAGTAAAGTAGTGTCATGACTAATTGCCTGTTTTGTTATTATGCCTCAAAGAGAATCCATGTCAATAAAAGTGGGTGGTCAACAAATTCCTGTGGAAAATAAATTGCTTTCAGTCAATTGGAACTGAAATACTTTAAAACAGGAGACATGTGAAAGCTATGGATGTAAGCACCCTCATAAAAAGATCTGAATTATCCAGGACATTTGGTTCTGATGGAATGTACCTAAAATGAACTGCAGACATGAAACAAGGAAGAAGAGAAGAGAAGAGAAGAGAAGAGAAGAGAAGAGAAGAGAAGAGAAGAGAAGAGAAGAGAAGAGAAGAGAAGAGAAGAGAAGAGAAG
>NW_016690189.1:9181679-9206079 GCF_001604755.1 Lepidothrix coronata
GTTTGGGAAGGGAAGGGAAGGGAAGGGAAGGGAAGGGAAGGGAAGGGAAGGGAAGGGAAGGGAAGGGAAGGGAAGGGAAGGGAAGGATCTTACTCTTCACTCAGCACCAGCTTTGTAGGTTTTACATCCATTCATAATTTAGTGACATTACATCTCTGGTAAGGGGAAAACCCATCTAAGAATAGAAATGGTTTCTAGCACTGTTTATATGTATCTTTGATTTGAATTCAACTGTCTCACTCTTTACTTGACTGTTCATGTTGAATTTCCCTTCATTTTCCTGCAACAGAAAGACTAACCTGTTGTTAATGCAGAAAGTCTCTCTTCATCCCTTTCTTAAATGCTTATGGGCTTTTATTTTGCTGTGTGCAGTCTGCATTATTGTAATTCTTGTCATACAGGGTTGACTTGGGAGGAAAGATGAGACACTGTGTTGTCTTGGTTTCTTCTCTGTGAATGAGTTGAGTGACTGTATATAGTCATCCCCTCTGTTCTGATATTTCCACTTGATTCCAGCTCTTTTGTCTTGCAAAATCAGTGCAATGTTTTTGGTCTTCCAAGCAATTAATGTGTCAGTATTGGCTCTGTGGGCTACCTCTTTGACTTGTCAATGTACTTCTCAAAACAAGGAGAATGCTATTGCTGTATTGGGAAATCTTTTATAGAGTACAAGCAAAAAAGCATCTTCTGCTTTTATAGATAATTTTTTACATTTTCCATATCTATTCCAATTTGCAATGTTAAATTTTCAAGATCTAATGTGTTCTGAGCTAGTCTTTTTGTTATAAATTTTCAGGAACACCTTAGAGTTTACTTACAGAAAAGAACTTACAGCTCAGTTACTCACCTGAACTTTTTTAAAGTCAGTTGAAATCTATTGCAAAATTGAATGTTTTCTATTTTTGAAGTTAATTGCATAACTTTATGCAATTAACATTCCTCCCAAAAATGGAAGATATGTAACATGTTCATTCTCTTTCATGTTCCAGCTCAAAGTATCCATTGGTGTGAAGGGTCCTTCGGGACCCTGCCAGAAGTGAAATCCTCTGTCTCTTCCAGGCTCCGTGTGTCCCCCTTCTCCAGGCTCATTTTCTCTTATAGTCCAGTTGCTATTTTTACTTTCACTCTGACTTCTGTTTCTGTACTGTGACTGTATCTTACATCAGCATTTACCCTGATCCTCTTTCATCTCTGTCCCTTTTTCCTTATACTTGGTACACAATTTGGGTAATTTTGATTTTTCTTATTGATCATATGTCCCTTCTACTTAAAGATCTTTAGGCTGGCCATGAGGTTTTCTCTAGCCTTTATTATATTACAGTTGTTTCTTTCTAATAGAGTATGAGTAAGGCTATGCACCTAAAAAGAAAGTTCTTTTACCTTTTAAAGGCAAAACCAAAATGTTTTAATCTAGTAGGCTACTCTAGACATCTAGAAGTACTATCAAAAATGGTGAATATTTTTCTGTCTTGTGTCAGCATGGATTTCAAAAAGACTTGCAAACTCCTACTGGATCAGCTATTTCTGTGCTGTCACAGAATTATACTCACTGTGTATGTGAAGTTTTCCATATGCTTTTCTCTGCTAGATACTGTCACCCTCTTCTGCTCAGATGCAGCTTCAACCTACAGTTTTTCATTCATTAATTTACTTCATGTCTATATTACAAGCCACTGGTAGGTATGTCAAAAACGCAAGAGCAATAACTGTGTGTTTTCTGCAAATTTTCATCAAATCAAGACTGATAACCAAAAATTTCTTCTTTTTCTCATCACTGGTCTTTGCTAATTCTACTTTTAAATTAAATTTCTTAAATTTTTCCCTGTTCTTCAAGACAGACTAAATTGTTCCTGTTGTATTTCTGTACACAAATTACAAACAGTCTGCTTTTAGTCTAAAATTATTTTCAACTATATAAAACTACATAAGATAGTAAGAGAAGAAAAAATAGAGGAGGCCAGTACCATCTTCTCTGTCACATCAGAGGTACTCTGCTTTTTGTGTAGTTGTCCATATCCGTGCAGAAAAATGCCCAGAAAGGAAGACTCAAGCTATGTAGATAAATTCTTTTCTTAGATTACTGTATTAGCTCCTTTGTCAATCAAATTGTATGGAGAGTTCTTGTCTTCTTTTAGTCCTTGCATAGCTTCATTCTTACTACATGTCCTCCCATAGCCCCTCATTTATTTCCTCCATCTACACTGGCCGTTGATGGTAGTGATGCTCCAACTCTCTCTTCTAGTAGATATTGTGTATGTGTGTTCGTGTGAGTGTACACATGTGTGAACCTATGATATACATATTTTGTGCCTTTGTGGTAGCTATGAACCAATCTGTATGTGGCATTTTGATGTTGCCATAAACATAGAACATTTCATTTCAGTGAATATCTACTATAAGAGACATGATTTTTGAATAATAGCTTTTCCAAGCCTACAGATTCTCAGGAGGAAAATTGCATGACCACATAAAATACACCTAAGTACATTTAAACTAGTGAAAAGGCCTCTCTGAATGTTGTGGTTTGCATAGTATAGCAAGTGTGTTTCTATCTATATTTGGCATACTCATGTCTATGCGTGTACAAAAACATAGCCCATCAAAATGGCTGCAAATATCACACAGGAAATTTATCAAAACTCTCACAGTCTCTTTCTTCTTTTTCTTGACAATTCCACTTTGGTTGACCATTGTTGGGGCATTTGGAGCATATTCCAACAACTATCAGTGTCCTTTTGCAAATAGCCTAAAAAGAAGTTCGCTTTCTCTTAGATGCAAGTTATCTGTATGCTTATTAGTCTCCAGAGTAGTATCAGACTGTGTTTAAATCACAGACTATTTTTATGTTAATTTTCTCTCTGGGTATGAGAATAGAAATTGTATTTTTGGAAAGAAGGAAGAAGACTCGAACAAATTTGCAGTGGAACTAAATATTTCCTTCCAAGCACATGAGCTCTCAGATGTGTAAAATCAAATCTTGGTATTATCATTACCTAGCCTTTTTTTTTTCTTTTTTTTTTTTCCCAGTTAGATCATATAACTTTAAAATGCTTTTGCTTTGATTGTCATTTTCGATTTGTACCTGCACAACTTGAGTCTGCCTTCAACAATGTGAGCATGCTCTAAATGTTACACAAAATCTTAGCGACAATCTTAACTCTTTCCTCATTTTCTCATTATAGTATGAACTTCGATTTCTTTACTTTTACAATTTATTTCTCTGTAAACTGTCTTTAATCTCTTTAAAAAAACTATATGTCCATGCATGTGTAGAGGAGGGATAAAAGGAAGTTTTTAGGCAAGTCACTGTTTCTCTTTCATTTCCATCATCTGTTTCATCTGGATTGACTATAAGGCCTCTGAGGGAGGAAAGTGAAGAATGTGGTGGATTGTAGTCTGGGCTGCAATGAGCTGGGGGCTCCAGGTACTACTTTGATACAAATAAAGAAAAAAGAATACATTCACATAAATAGCATGACATAGAGGGGAGGCATAAATATGAACAGTATCATTTTAAGTGTTGTGCTTGTTTGTCAAAGCCAAATATACTGTAAGTGAACAAATATTGAAATGTTGCAAGGCTCTCATGGACAGCTACAAAATAATCAAAACACCATAGTTTTTAACTCGATGGAAGACTCTTGGGCAGGTATACATGTATACATGTTTATATATGTCTGTGTGTATATATATATATAATAAAATGGAAAGGTTGGTTTCACTTGACAAAAAAGGGAATTCAGCAAAAAGAAAGTGCATATTACTGCTGTCTAGCTTTCATGGGGCTGGAGAGGGGTCGGTGCTCCGTCAGCGCAGAAAGCCAAAAGGAGTCCTCCAAAACTGTGTTAAATAAATTATCAACCCCCTAAACTAATTGTAGATGTTAAAGAAAGCCTGGCCTTAAAATTTTTTCTTACCAGAACTACTAGTTTTAAATGATTTTAGAGTTAAATTCTTGGAGTAGAATCTGCAGAGAGTGAACTTCACTCTGAGTGAAGTCTGAGGCCTAAAAAAGGACACTAATCTTTTACGAATATAAAATTTGAAAAAGAAACCTGTGGTGTCTGTATTGCATTATATCAACTCTGCTTGATGATGAACAGAATGTGGAGAACCTTGGCTGCATCTTCATTATATTTTTGTAGGACAGCCAAGCAGTTTACTCTCCCATATGTTCTAGGTCCCAAAATCAGTTCTAATAACAAAAAACAAATGTACAAAAATCAAGATTCAGTTTTGTCAAATAATTATTTATACTGACTACAGCTTGGAGAGGATTCAATAATGCACTGATTAGAGATGCTTTTTGACTTTTGATTGAAATTTTAATCTTGAAAAATAAGTAAAAGGCTTAAAGGTCAAAGTGTAATGCCCAAATCATTAAGGACTGCATTTTAGAGAATTCTTTTAAAACAAGCACTGACTGGAAAGATATATTCACTTTTCATCTTAGAAAGACAGAAGAATTCAATTGATAGCAACTGTTGATTATGCAAATGTTCAGGTTTGCATTCTCCCTGTGATCAACCAACATTGAATTTCTTATTGAAATGGTGAGAGAAAAAATTTGGTTATAAATTTCTTCTATGCCTATGTATACTTTTGAGATCCTTTAATTAAGACTTTAATAACAAGGAAGGATTTTCTCTTTCTTTCTTCCCACTAAACATACATAAAGTGTTATCTCTTTCTGCTGCAGTGCATACAGTATTTTAATTGCATTGCATTGTTCCCGAACCTAATTTGTTGGAAGTTAAGTTTAACGATATTAGAGCTGGGAGCTGAATCAGTGTTCAGATGAAAGAATTTGGCAAGATGGACTATTATGCATCATAAATCCACAAGTCCCTTTTATTTTCTTTTTGTCTTTAAGAAGGTCTAATTTGTTTTAAGAATGAGTGGGTATTCAAGACATAAACATTGCATCTCATAGGTGTACTGCAGCCTTTTTTGAGAGTGCTGTAATTCTGCATAACAAAAAATTCAAATTACACACATCACAGAGTGGTTTTAAGACCAAGAAAATGGTTACTAAATGTTTAACTGACAGAGAATCCTAGAATCACTTAGTTTGGAAAAGACCTTTAATACCATCCATATTTGGACATATTCCAAAGAATGAAGAAGAAAAAAAAAAAAGCAAAACCAAAAGAACCCAAACAAACAAACAAGCCGACCAACCTTTTCCATTCATAAAGGAGAAGACCTGTTGGAGTATTTGGAAGTAATAAAACTGGTAGCTGCCACTTAACTTTGCATATTGGAGTTAATCTTAGTAATGATACTCATATCCATCTCTCAAGCCTTTTCTCTTTGTCTGTAAAATAGTTATCTAATTCTTTTGTGTGAGCTATGTACGAGAACAACATGGCCTGCTGCAGGCTGAAGTGACACTGGAGCTCATTTAAAACTAGGATTGTGTCTGGGACATGCTCTGTAGTCAGCTTTTTGTTGTTTTGGGTTTTTTTGGGGTTTTTTTGGTTGATTGGGATTTTTTCCTCTTAGGAAGAGTGATACAGTTAGGCATATCTGTTGATCAGAACAAAATTGAAGTGTAGATGGGCAACATCTAGGCATGGTAAAACAAGTATGAGAATCCTGCCCTCCCTCAAGTCATAAGGGAACTTTTTTTCTGATCAGGACAGACAAATGGCATTTCGCTTTGCTGTCAGATGTGTGGGGAGGAGGGGCTTTTATCAGAAATGAAGGGGATGATACATTCAAGTCAGCTAATGAAAGACATACATGGAATACCTGTCTTGTAGCTCTCCAGGGTATGCACTTCCAATAGAAAAAGAAATTACTTTGTGGATTCATGTTTTTTTAGTTGGCTAAAGTCATATGCTGAATGAGTTTCAGTAATCTAGTGTTCACAAGACGAAGGCAGCTACAATTTCTGTCATTGTTACAACACAGAATTTTGAGGTCTTTATTTTCAAATTTATTATATATAAAAGTTGCATTCTCCTGGTCACACACAGAAAGATAAAGAAATCCTACTGGTTTCTGGGGTGAAATCCTGTTGCACCACCTGTCATTCCACTTGGGTCACAACCCTATAGATTTAAAGGTTGGAAAGAACAGAAATGGATTTCTGCACCTGACCAAACAGCTTGTGATTGAACTGTGAGAATATTGTTTAAAATTAAATCCTGATTAGAAGAAACTGAAAACTTCTTGCCTTTCTGAGCAATCTGTTTCATTAGTTAACTAACCTTATTGTTACAGTGCAAGTTAGCAATAATTTGAATTTTGTGCAATTTTACCTTCAGCATGATAAATAATCAGATGGGAAGCAAACAATATCATAAAGAGTATTATAGAAAGGGAGAGAGTGTTGTCGCCTCTGTGTGGGGGTTAGACAGGATCAACTTCTCCCACATGTTTGTTGGCTGAAATAGAGTGAGAAGGATGTCATATGGAACATCTTAAAAGATCTATACTTTCTACATCTGGGGTGATGAATCAGGGTTTAAGTTACTTGTCTGTTAACATGTGCTGCTCTTGAGGAGACAGGGGAAAAAAAAAAGAACAGAAACAAAGGGAGTGAGGGTCTTGCAAAGATGGAACGATGTGGCATCACGTTACTATGTTGCAAATAGCATCGAAATACGTTGATGGAGGAATATTTTTTGAAAATTGAGTCTCTGATGTTAAATATTTGTGTCTTAAACATTCCCTTTTTCCATGACAAATAAGTTGGGGGGGATTCATCTTTGAGCTTAGATCAGGAGGACGACAGAACTTAATTTCTCTGTCACTCCTCCTATTGGAAAAAAAAAAATAGAAATCATAACGTTGTCGTGTTACGACAGAAACTGGAGGGTACCTCTGCAGTTACACATCTGTGATCTTACAAAACTAAATTCCTATTTCAGTTTCAGCATCATCCTGAAGTTAACAGTGGGAGTCTGATTAAAAAAAATAAGAGTAGTAGAGTCTAAATCAATTGTTGTAAATCTAGTCGGTGATTACCTCTCTCCAGCCTCCTTTCTATATGTACAGGTGCACATGTTTTCTTTCAAGAGCTTCTTAAATTGTTGAAGAAGTGTTATGTTTAAATTGTCCATTCATATTTTCTGTCTGGAGCAGTCCATTTCAATGGACAGTATCAGCTTCCATTAGTGGAACAATTCCCAGTGCTTTTTGTTCCTCACTGCAGCTAAGCCTTTCCGATTTCCTTTCAGAGGTGTAAAGTTCTGGAGGAATGAATATATATGCAACTCTTTTGCTGCAATTTCATGTTACTCTCTGATGTATGGGGCTTGAGGGGAGGGAACATAACCAGATGAAAATGGCTTTCTTATCCGAGTGGAAAAGGTTTAGTCAGCTTGCAGACAAGCTCCATAAACATAACACAGTAGAGAAGCTCACAGAGCTGTACTTTAATGGCCATTAAAATTGCCTCTGCAGTGCATTCAGTCAGAATACAGGGAATACATATGCTTGTATTATGAATAGAAGACAAACGTCTTCTGAGCAGAAGAAAATCTAATGTTAATTAAACTTTTCCAGAGTTTGGGGTAGATAATTCTGCTTTTGTGGTGTTAAATCTCTTTTGATTTTAATTGCATGACAAAAAAATTGACTGTAAGTGTAATGTTAGCAAATATTCATATTTGGTTGCAAGTATCTGTGAATGCTAAGTCAAAGAATCAAATGCTTTTAATGAGGGTGGGTTTGGGTTTTTTTTGTTTTTATTGGTTTTTCCTTTTGTATGTTGGGTTTCTCTCCCCCAAGACAGCCACATTGATAGTAAAGCTTGTACTGTCAGTATGCTGAAGGTCATTCCTATAACCTGTTCAGTGAGATCTGCTCCCCTTTGGGTGAAAAAAAAATCAACAGAGCATATCTAAAAATGTCTAGAAAATCCCATTACCCTTACTGAATTTCAGTTATATATTTCAGGTTCATGTGGAATTCAATGAATGCTCTGATCAAATATGAAAAATTGTAGCAAGTTTCCAATATTATGCACAGGCTTCCTCTCCCTCCCCGCTTTTGTGACTGTCTTAGAGAAACAAGGCACATTCTTCTCAGAGATGGTAAAGGATAAACTGAAATGATTAACATTAAAACATACTTAATATTGTGATATGTTTTAGAACTGGAAACAAAGGTAGGATATGTCTTATCTGTCCGTCTTGACTCCCTGTGCATCTGTCTGTCCTGCTAGAGCAAGTCAATAAAAATGATTAGAGCTGGCATCTCACAAAGGTACACCCTTAAACCATGAAGCAATAATACTGTGAAGGAAATTTTTTTCTGACCTTTTCAAATTACATCCAACTGTCTAGGGAATTTCTCAGTGACTAGAGGTAATAAAGTTCAATCCGTTTTGCTGGTTGGCTTCAAATTCAGCTCCTCAGAAGCCCTAACTTATCTTTTCTTTTTATCTTGGCCTTGGCACCTATTCAGTACAGTAATCCATGCATCTAATCTTTTTTTTCTCTCCTCTCTCAGGTTTAGCTGGTGGATCATATTGTGAAATCTGCAGCCATGAAAGGCCCTCCATTTACTGCACCCTTCAAAACGAAATGTTAGCATGGGAGGGTAAGCTGGTATGTTGCCTTTGAGAGACTCTTGTTGAATTTAATTAGCTTTTAGATTTCATCTCCATCTCGCATCTCAGCTTTCACTATTGTGTGTGATTTAGGCTTCAGTGACTTTCATTATTTGAAACTTTTCCCAACTTGACTGCCACTTTAGGATACCGAGGGGGAAAGTAAAGTTTAAACTTCATTGTCTTAAATTGATTTCTACTTAGTTTTTATGATGTGAGCTCAGAAACAATAGAGACACAGCCTCCCAGTAAGTTAGTGAATCATTCAAGTGATAAACAGGCATTTCTATATGTCTTGTTTCTCATTGTACTACATAAGTACCAGGTAAAGAACACTTTTAGCAAAATATTTCTCAGAATATTTTGAAAGTCATAAAAACTGGGCTTTGCTACTGACACTTCCCTGAAATATGAAGTCCGTGTTTAGTTATATCTGATGTGCTATTGAATGACCTGTGGAATATTCAAAGTGCATGCATATCTAAAAGCACCTGTAAAACGCTTGCTTTTAATCATGGAAGAAATACACTGGAAGGCATATGCAGCCAACCTACATATAGTTACAAGGGAAAGGAGTAGCTGCAAAATGGTTGGTGAAGATGTGAAGCTGATTTTTTTTTTCTGAATTAATTTTTGTTTTGATTCTCCCTTCCGAAGCGTAAGGAAACATGGTCAGATAGATAAAGTACAAAACTGGGAGATTATAGATCTTGCCCTGTATGTAAATGGGCCTCTACTAGGACTGTAATGTTTGTCAAGTCACTCAATAATTTTGCACCTGTGAAAAGCTGTCAGTGAGTGCTCAGCAGAGGATGAGCACAGGGTGGAATCTGGCTATTACATTGTCTTTAATTGATTCAGCTAAAATGAAAAAAGTTCATTTTTAATTAAAAGGTATTGTGCACCATTGATACTAGTGATGTTGATAGCGGGATACTCAGTAATCTGAAGGCCTGTTGTGTGCCTGGAAGAATGGCCTTCTCAACAAAATTATTAAGGATATCTTTGAAATTAATCTAGGAAAAACAGTAAGGCTTCCTGCATTCACAGTTATTTCTTTAGTGTCCTTACTATCATATCATGAAAAGAAATATTGCTAAATGGACAGATTCAGATAAATTTTTAATCAAGCAGTAATAAGCATTTCAAAATTCCTTTATTATTTTAGTACAAAAGGTAACATACCTAAATTGGCAGTATGTGAGATCTTTGTTTCAGAGATAATATGAAAGGCCATACTTGAGTGTACACGAACACTGAGCGTGGTACTAAAATATGTTCATGTGGATGCGTTCGTTTACTCTCCTGTCCTGAATGCTCCACAGATATATGTAGAGTTATTTCTTTGTAGAACCAACTGTTCTTCAGTCTACATGGATTAGGCTTCTCCTGATTCTCCAGGATTAAGATTGGTCTCTAGATATGGAGACAAGCAACCCAAAAGTGTTCATGGTTTGCCAAGGGTATTGGAGGACTGAGAAATGCTTCGTGGAAGTAGCAAGTTTTAGCATCTCAAAGCAATGACACTGTTGTTGGCTGTATGTATATATCTTCTTACAGTAGGTGCTTGAAAAATGTACAATAAATATCCCCTATAATATTTCAGGCAGAAATACATAGGAGTGGGGTTATTTTGAATGCAAGTAGGATATTAGGATGATGGCAGTGTGAGGGTTTTTTTTCCACTGAGCAAGTTCTTATTTCCAGGATTCTTTCATAAGCTGGGCAGAAGCAGTTCTGCTGGCAGGTCTTTCTACCATACTGATGGTAGAAATAAGTACTGAAAATGAATTTTAAGGACAAAAGAGTTTTCTTATTTATTTATTTATTCATTTACTGGATTCCATTCAGCCCAGTATATGTTACATAAAAGGAACTATGTAGCGATATCTAAATGCTTGCCTTCCATTTAGTGGAGTGTTTGTGTACCAGTAGTTATGAGCTGTGGACAACAGCTGAACTAATTGTGTTGTTGTCCACTTGGAAAGCAGTCGAGTATGTTTTACATTGTCAGAGCCAAGCATTATGGATCACTGAAGGCTCTGACATCTCAGAAGTATATTCTAGTTTTAGGTAATACTTAGAATATCACATTCTTCTTTGCAAATTAATCCGTTCTTTAAAGTAGCTAATTGAAAAAAAAAAAAAAAGAGAACACAAGTATTTTTCAAATCAAACATACTACATTATGTCTTATGGTGGGAAACAACAGAAGTCCTGATTTTTTTCTTTGATATCTTTATAACTTTGCCTTCTCTTCCGTCATTCCTGGTTTTCATAAACTGGGAGTCCAATAATAGGAAAACAAAATGGGTGCCAGATATAGGTATATGAAAAATGGTGTTTCAGCTCTGCTCTTTTTCCTCAGTTCTTTGAAAATATCTAGTTTAACAAATCTTTATGAGAAGAAAATTCTGTAGATTGAGTCAAAGTAACTCCCACCCATGCATCAGTGGGGTTAAAATGGTAGATTGCATTGTACATATCAAAGGGATTATGTGAATGTTATTGATACACCATTGTTCTGTGTTATTTATATTTTCATCATTAGTCTATAAAGTCTTAATAATTAGCTCTCTAATTTCCCGGAAATCATGCTAATTTTTTGAACTGGTTGAAGAAAAAAAAAAAAGCTGACCATTCTGGCATTGTAAGTTAATAGTATAGAACAAAGTGTAGTCATAATTAGTTGAGAAAAGGACTTTCCTTGTTCATTCCAGTTCATAATAAAAAGTCCCTCACCAAAGTGACTTAGAAAATAATGCATTCAGACTGAGCAGAATTACCGCCTAGCAGATTCTATTTATCTGTAGCTTAAAAAGCAGCTGCGTTTTTGTAAAAAGTAATGAATGTGGCAGTCCTACTTAAAGGTAGAAGAAAAAGAACACCCCTTGTTTTGTAATAAGGGGATTTTCAATTTAAAAGAGAGAGTGAGCCTGTTGTGTGAAGCATGGTTATTACATTCACTGTATTCTATCTCACCCACCAGGAGGCTAATAACGAAGGAGTCAGTGAAGGAGACCGATGCCACAAGGGTTATCTCACAGCCCCAGATGCTGGATAAGTTGAAGCAGAATCGCTTTTGGATGACATTCAGGAAGGCCTTGAATGATTATCTTGCGAAAAAAAGACTATTCTTTCCAAGGTAAACAGTCCATTTTGTCTGTATGGTGTTGGTGTAAAATATGTTTATATAAATACCTCTAAAGTTCATTTTTTATCATTTTTCAGGGTTTTTTTTCCTCTCGATGCAGCAATGATCTTTCAGGAATCCTTTTTGAGACAAAGGATCACTCCACATACAACCATACCTAAGGAAATGCTTTGAAGGAATTGAGCAGCTTGCTTTTAATCACAAGAGAGAAAGTACCCACATGGAGTCAACAGAAAATGAAAAGTAGAGCTCGTGCTGCGAATAATTCCAGCAAGTGCCAAGGGGCTAGTTGAGAAATAACTTCATGAGGTGAATATCTTTAGCTCTTACTTAGGGTTTAGTTACTGTATGATAATTTTCTCTTTTAGGAGAAATGAATATCATAAACGTATTTCCTAACTAAATAGCTCTCTGAATATTTGTCAAGATGTTGACAGATTTCAGTCTTATTGTTGTTATTTATTGCAATGAATTTAGCACCTGCAGACCTACAGAAATCAATTCTAATAAAAAGCTCTCTGAGTCAGGCTGTCAGTAGAAGTCAGTCTGTGTCTGAAACCATATGTGTCAATATATGTTTGAGTCTACCTGTATGTGTTTTCGTGCTTTCATGATTTAATGTCTGTAGTTCAGGAGGATAACATGTAAAAATAACCAGACAAATGTAAGATTTTGAATGCTGCCCCCACCCTTCAGAAAGTGTGTCCCATTGTGTTGGAGGGGTTTAATATCCAATCATTACAACAAAAGGAAAAAGAAATTATGTCACTGATAACATCCTAACCTTTCCCCTTTGGGCCTCTCATCCAAATTCATTGGTTTCAGTACGAAATTAGTTTGGTGACCTTTTTGTTTGATTTATTTAACCTTCTTCTCCCAGTGGATGGGAATGGGACCTTCCCTTCTTTTTTGTTTCTGGGCATTTTTCTTCCATGCGCTTACCTTTCTCCTGGGGTAGGATCACCCCTAGGAATGCCACTTCTCCTTTGTTCACTGTTGTGGGTACTGATCTTGTCCTTGGTGGCTTGTTCCTGGGTACCCCCTAGGCAAGGACAGTGGCAGGGAGCATCACCCAGCTCCAGTGGGAAAGAGAAGGGGAGGCTGCGGGCCTGCTACTTTTATATCTGGATAATTTGGCAGAGGCTGTGGGGGAATCTCTGGGCAGTGAAACCCAGAGCAGTGGCAGGTCAAAGGCATTTGCCCCTCTTATGTATTGTGTTTCTGCTGGACTGCTTAAGTCTGCTTGTGAATCCTGTTTCCCACCTAATGGAGCTGCATGGAAACAATGTACCAGTCTTGGACTGAGCCCCTTTTAGAAGTGTGACTGCACACAGTTTAAAATGGTCCATCTGCAGCATCATTCAGGGTAGGGAAGAAAGAAGAAGAGGGCAGAATTAGGCAAGCCCAAACACTTCCCGTCCTGTTCTCCATGTCAAGTCACTAAGTTGGTTTTTGGAATAGTTTCCAGTATGAAGTTATCTCCGTATAAAAAAAAAAAAAAAAGGAGTGACGGTGTGCAAGCATCAGTCTTGAGGAGCACAGGAAAAGCCCAGATTCTTAAGCCTGCAATATACTTTTTAGTTTTCACCTTCTTCCACAAATGAAACAGGGCTGGGGGAGGCGAGCAGCTGTGTTTATTTTAATACATCTATTTTAACCCGCACCTAAAAACAAATTGGAAGGTTTGGGAGTGCATTAATCTGGATCCTATTAGTGTCTCTTTCTCCCTCAAAAGTGCAACCTGAGATTAATTAATGTAAACCAGAGTTTCATATGCAGTCTTTAAGTCATTTGCATGTTTTATACATGATAATTGAATTTATTTATGCACTTCCTTTCATTTAATGATTTCTCACTCTTTTCTATGCTATCAACATTATATTATACAAGACATAGGATTTGGTAGGCAAGAAAGGATACAGTATATAAATCAAATCTGAGTTAATTTTTAGTTCTAGTGTGAACACTAGATCAGAATTAATATTGGTCCCATGTCAATGGGGTTATATGGCTGGGAAAATGTTAAATATTTTTGGTAAAGCATAGACTCTTAGCTTAATGAAACATTTCTGATGCAGCCTAGTTTGCTTGCAAGTGTACAAGCAAAATTATTTTTGAATGGCAGTTAAATTATTGTATTGACTTTTCAATGACCCTAGAGACTTGTGTTTCTACTTGGCCAATTAGTAGTAATAAGAAGATGAATAGTAATTACATTAATAAATAACTGTGTTCAGACCAGGACCTTGGTATTGTGCTCTGGCTTAGAAAATAAGGGTATATTATAATTTGTCTCATTTGGTCTTTCATCTGGAGAAATATGGACTTTGGAGTTATAGTAAATTTATCCTAGCCAAGAAGGTAAAAGTCCTAGGGATGAATGGGTCATATGAGATAGCAGCTCTGTGGTAGTGGCTGTTTCAGTGCCATAAGCATGGAATCTTGCTTTGTTTCTGCAGTTAAGCTCAGATGTCTTAAAGATGTCTTAGTGATGGAGTCTGATTTTTTTATAATGCATATCAGGAAGCTACTATGGAAAATAGTTTTAAAAAGATGCTGGTAGTGGTGCTTTCACAGCATTTATCATTGCCAGTTTCTTTCGTGTCTCTTGTCTTTCCTTATGTCTTGAAAGATGTATGTGGAAGTGATATTTTTCTGTGGTGTCCTGTCTTTTATCAGTGAATTAAATGGTTGTGTCTTGTGATCGTTCCTTGATTCTCGTAGGTAGGAATGTGTTTAAAGGCTAAAGTTCTTTTAATTTGTAGTGTAACCATTTCGGTGTCTTTCTTGTCATTGAAATGTAGTTTAAAATGCTCAGTAATGTAGCATGAAATCATTGGTTAGTTTTGGAATGGTGGTGAAATCATGTGAAGAAAATAAGTATTGCATCTGATCAAGATAAATTCACTCTAGTGTTTTATGGCTTTTTATTCCTATGTGATAGTAATAAAGTCTCATGTAGGGATGGAAGCCATGAAATACATTGTGAAAAATCATCAACTCAGATGGGGCCATCAGGATAGCATGCTGTAGTTGTAGAGTTATTGAGAATGATTGGAAGACGATTTAGTATGTCACCACTTTGACCACGTTTTTGCATTTTGTTTCTTCATCCTTCACCCACGTAGTTTGATGAGAGGAAATCAGTTTGTAACAAGCCAATCCAATTTTACATCAATGTTCAGTGTTTAAATTGTTCATACATCTTTCATTTTCTGCCAAAGATAACACTGTATATGAAACCCTAAGCTAAGAATTTAATATAGCTAATAAACACATGCCAAAATGAATACGAAGAAGAGTTGATGAATTTCTAAATGCTTGGAAACTAAGCAAGTTCTACCCTGTTAGCAGCTGGTCCAGCTTCTTTATTTTCGTGTTTGAGAGCAAATCTGAGGGATGATTCAGGGATTTAATCCCTGTACTCTTTTACATGGGCTCCTGTACTTTTCTCCATTTCTCTGCTTGCGTGTCCTTCTGAAAATGCATGTTCTTTTGCCTCTCTGGAGCTGAGATAAAGGCTGACAATGTTGGGGTCAGAAAACAATTTCTGACAATTTCTTTACAGTGCTACTGCCTTACTGCTTTGTTTTCTTTTCTTTTGAATTTCCTTTGTGAATATTTTGGAGAATGTTATTTATTCTGATGCAACTATTTACAGTTTTCCTGTTGTATTATTTCTCTGAAGCCTATGTTAATAAAACATTATGGATTTTTTGCTACTTTGGCTCCTTTATTATTCCTCTCAGGTGTGAATTTTTCTCTCTGCTAAAAGATATTTTCTCATTAATGTAACTAAGGACATCTTCTGGTCAAAAGCCCCAGAGATAAGTAGGCAGGATATGTATATCCCATTTTATTATAGATTTAAATTTCTTCTTTAGATCAAATAACACACAGAGAATTTAACCATGATTAAATTCACAGATGTTGTGTGGCAATTATTTCAGTCTTACTTGGGCTGAAAAAGATGGTAGACGTATGTTTGCTGCAATGTTGCCATGTGAAAAAGCTTATAAAAACGTAGAAAACGTTACCTTCAGACTCCTATTAAAAGTATTTTCCTTCTTACATATTAGAAAAATTGTTTTCAAGAGTGTCCAGGGTGTACAGCCAAGAGAATAAACTGGGCTTATTTTTCAACTTTTTATTTGGCTAAGATAGTTTTTATTGTCATGTTTTCAAATCTGCTTTGGTGATTAGTTTACAGAGACCTGAAATAAGTCCTTTAAATAGATTTACATGAGCTCCTGTACTCTTTTACACGGGCTCCTGTACTTCTCCCCATTTCTCCCAGTTGTTGATTTTGTTGATAAATTATATACAATTCATCTTTACTGCAGGCTATACTTTTAAAAGTAGTCTACAGTCCCACCTGTAGAACATATTTTCCGTACTGTATTTTGTCTCCAAATTACTTCAAGAGTGAAATGTTCTCAAAGTTGAAGTACTTCTTTTAAATGCCAAGCCAAATGGTTGAATGTGGAATCTTAAAGGAAAGTGGAGCTCTTTTCCTGTATGTTTGGAAGGGCCCTACTGACCAAAAATTAAGTCCTCAGTTTAAGCAGTACCAACCTATTAATCTAGATTGCTTCCTTTGCAATGCTGTTATATTCAGTAAATTTACATAGATGTAACTGGAACTTACTAAATAATGTATTATTTTTTAACAGTTGAGGAGAATCCAGCTCATTGTCCTATAGTAGTTCTGTTGCTGCAGTGGTCAAAGGAGTACTGTGTGTATTAGTAGAATCCACTATGAAAATTCAATGTAAATATTTTCTGATTATATAGTGCTGTTTTAAAACCCTCAGGTAACCTGGTATAAATAGGCTGGGGCACTTTGCTTTGCTAGAACAGCATAAACTTCACTGTGCAAATGATTGCTTACACTTTAGCTAAAGATTTAGGAAGGGGACTCAGAATTTAATTTCAAAAAGCACGTTTTTTCACTGGTGCCACTGTCATACCTGCATTTTTTGTGGGGAGCATCTAGTATTACAAACTGGTGTGACACATTCACTCCAAGAATTATATACTTGCATTCTATGATATGAAGGTGATTTGGCCAGTAAAGAAAAATTATTCCCACCTCCCAGTAAATTATATGGAGTCCATGCCTGACATGGGCTTACTGTGACTATGTTTCTATGGTGAGGTGCTAAAAATATTAGATTTGACTCTGTGTCATGCAAATACAGCTTCACGTCCTTGTGTCCACTGAGAGTAAACCTTTTCCTTGGAGTGAGAGCAGAACCAGTTCGTGTCTGCCATAACAAGGCCTGTCAGCATACCAGTAGGAGCTTTTGGCTTGCCAACTTTATTTATCCCATTTACCTAGTGAAATACAGGATGAGAGTGTGTGTTTCTTTTTTTAGTGGAGCAGATAGTGTTGCTGTGTTTGTTTTTTTTTTTTTCTCGTAGTAATTCGTCCATAGATGTTGCAGATACTTCCCTCAGTCTATTCTTTCCTGAAAAAAATGTTATTATTTCTATCCTAATTATTTTCTTTTCCCTCTACCTCCAGGATGGGGCTGATCTGTTTATTCCTTTTTTTTTTCATCTGAGCAAGAAAAATGCTCTCATAAATCCTGCAACATGACTTCAGATATACCTTTTTGAATTATGAGTTGTAAGAACTTGACAATCAAGTTTTAAGTGACACCTTGCCATGATGGCAAAAAGAGTATTTTTCTTGTCAGTGTCAAATTGAGTAAGAAGTGTTTGTTTAAAATGTAGTGTATGTTTAAAATGTAGTCACTTGTCAGAAAAGAAGCAAGATCTTGTCACAGAGATGAAATGTTAAAGTTACCACTTTTTTTAATATATTGTAAATGTTCATGTTGCACGTGTTCTTAATTTATTAACGGCCTTAGTAAAGAGCAAGACAATATTCTACTTATACCTTCAAAATACTGTCTGAAGTAGTGTACATACCAGCTTTCAGCGTCTTGGCAACCTGAGATTCAAGCAGGATTTCCTAAGTCTTTCTAGGACAATGCAAACAGCTTGAGTGTCACCTGCAAAAGGGGCAAGTCTCTGAAAGCAACTGTGATGTGTTTTCCATGGCCTGGAATATAAAAACAAGGGCAGTTACCGTTTTCTACTGGAGCTAGTGCTTTAAAGCAGTCGTCAAGGGTAGCATCATGGAGAATAAATTACAGCAATTTGGTCTGGTTGTAAGAAAGGCTTTGTTAATTGTTAGGAGAGCTGTGCCACTGGAGGGAGAAGAGAGGATTGGAATTGCTGTATTAATATAAAATCAGAAGGGCTATTTCTGGAGGCTGCCACTTACCTATTCTCCTAGCACTATCATTGTCTTGCTGATGCCAGCATCAGTTCACTGTTCATCCACAACCCCATGTTGGGCTTTGCAAAAATTGGATATGACATTATGAGACGAAAAGTTGAGGTGCTATTTCATTTTGTGGGGTCAGGAGGTGGAAAGATTTAAAGAGAGAGAGAGAGAAAATAAGTTTTTCTGATCAAAATTTTCTGTGTTATTTGAATTCCTAGGATTAGCTTGAAAAGTGCCTTGTCAACCTGCTGCTTTACTACCCTTTACATTATTGTCTTTTCTAATTGTCTTAGTTTTTCTTAATTTCTTAAAAAATATTATACACGATTTGTTACTTTCATTCCTCTTTCATACAAGCTTTTTAATTACAAACTATGACCCAGAACTTGGCTATCTGGCAAACATTATATGAGTGTTTATGGTTTTCTACTCTTCAACAGTTATTGCTAAAATAAAACTAGCATTTTCTTTCCGAGGAAAAAAGACACATAGGACCAGAATTGTGCCCATTTTTTTCCAGCTCAATCTGATTTACTTAAGGATATTATGTATCCTTACAAATTTGCCTCTCATTATGTCATTACTCATATTTCTGAGTAGAACTCAGAGTCCTTGTTCCTAATTATCTGCTTGGGCAACTGAATGTTTTGAGAGGGTTATTTTTTTTGACTTTGAAATCAAACATTTTGGCTGGACATAAGTTTTCAATAGATTTGGTGAACCGGAAATGTCATTTTGAATGAATTAACTTGGTTACTTTTAGAACCTCAGCAAGTAGGGAAATTCCAAGAATCATTATAGAAAAAATAAACTAGCTCATAAACCTATTTGGGACAAATAGGCCTTTATTGTTATATCACTTATGCTTCCTTGTGCTTAAGTTAATTATTCCTACCCCCCACAAGAAAACACAACATGGAGGGTGTCTCCTTGGTACTTCAGCCCTGGAAGCACTCGTGCATCTGAAGAACATTGGAAAGGGGAGGTGGGAGGAGATGCCCTGACCTGATAAAATTTGGAGACTAACAATGCTCAGAGGTGATACAAATTTGGTGCTTAATCTTTGGCCAAAGTTCTTGCAGAATTTTCTGTGAGTGCGAGTCTGGTCATGCTGAGGAGCTCTTCACTTATGGCCCATTTCAATACATTTCTGTAGGATATTTTTACTGTCTTCATTGTAGTCTTTCTCCATAGGCAATAAGACCAGACCAGGAAACAAGATGTAGGGAGACAGAGAGAGGTAGATAGGCAGTGGAGATGGGGAGCCAAAGAAAGGATCAGTGGGTTAGTGAAAGCTGCTTGGCTCTGGATTCATTCCAGCCCTCTTCTGCAGAGAAGCTTTTGTGAAACTCACTGTGGCCTCTGAAAGGAAGGTCCCTATTCATCCAGCCACTGAAGGAGATCATGCTAATAGGCTCCAGGATCACAAAGATATTCACCACCTGCTGTCATGAGCGCAGGTCAGGCTTTGTTTGCTGTGCTGAATGCTTTTTTTCTTTATAAACTGAAGTGTAGGTATATATTTGACAGAGTTTATGATTCTTTCATGTCAGCATTTAAAATTTTAAAAGATAAGAAAGAAAAACAGATATTGTCCATATTGTTAGAGGTAGACATAGGATGTTTCCCTTGCCACTGACAGAAGGTAGAGTTCAGAAAAAAATTTGGAATATGTAAATATGTAGATAATAAACCCAAATCTAAAGTAGTTTGATTTAAAATTAAGACTTATTAAATTTAAGCTGAACTTCATTTTTATTGAGCAGTATTATTTTGGCAGACAATATTAGTATGCTCAATTTTTCTAAACTAACTTATTGTCTCTAAGTTCTTATTGAAATTTTACTTTAATAAAACATTTGTATTTAATTTCTTATTAACAAAATGGATCCATAAATTTATTAGGTTTGTTAGAAGCAAAAATCTGCATTTGTGGCCAGTCTGTCAAATTTGAGAGAAATAGAAAATAAATAGTCTATAATAAAAAAAATGTTCAATGTAGCCTGTTTTACATTTCCAGACTTTAATTTGTGATAATCCAAGATTCCCAAGAGTGTTAAACTTTGTCCTGAAATAAATAACCAAATCTAAAATGTAAATATCATGAAGAATCTGTATTTGAAATTATAAGAGTTTTTCTAGTGGTGTCAGAGGCATGTAGTGAGTCTTGCCTGTGAAACAACAGATATTGTCTTCCTTTTCTAACATGATCTTGTGTACACCCATTTTAAGAAATCAATTTCTTACTGTGTTGAGATAATAAGAACTTTTTGAAGGATATGTTGTGATAAAAATTGAATTAAAGCAGTGCTTGAAGCAACAAATGTAAACATCTGAGGTATTGCATGCTTGATCCAAGTAAGAACACAGCTGCAAATAATTTGAAAACTAAATTGTATTTTTATATCAACATGGTTAGACAAAAATGACTTATTAAGTAATTGCTATTGTGACAAAAACTTTATGCAGTAGCTGAATTACTTGGCAGCACTAAAACGTCAAACTACCTTGGGAATCTACCACGTTCTTTAATTTTCTGATTGATTAAATGGATTATTTGACATTTTGGCAGAGCTTTGAAATCATGGCATAACAATGACTCCTTTCATTGCTTGTTATTTGCTCTCTTCAGGCTTAGTGCAGATTCTTTGAAATGAAAGGTTTAAGGTGCTTCTTTCCTGGGTAATTTTTGTTCCAGTTCACGTTTTTGCTAGGAGTGTCACATTTCCAATTTGAATTCCCTACTGTGTAAATACAGTTCCTTATAATGACAATATAACCTATGGAGATATGTAATCTTGAAAAACACTTTTATATACTGCACAACAGCGGGACTGAAGAATTCAGCATGACTAGTCAGCTATCAGAGAGGCTCTTCCACCACTGGCATTTTCTGGAGTGTGGGAAGCTGGGCAAAGTGGTGAGTGTCTGTGTTCAGGTTGTGACAATGCTCAGTTTTCTGCTGCCCCGGGTGGAAGTAGGTAATGTAGTGCAGCAACTCTGGGGGACAGTTCAAAGATAACCAGGTAGATTGGAGGTCATTTATCATCACCTTGACACCAGTGAGAAAATGCAGTGCCTAACTGTAGTTAATGTCATTAAAGAGCAACTATTAACATAACCGCACAGTTGGCTGTATCAAAAAACATCTCAGTGAAGGTGTGACTTTTTTTCCTTTTCCCATTTAATGAGAAGAACAAATGCTAGTGTCCCGTTCGGTCTCCAGGCACTTACAGATGTGTCTCCAAGATACGAAGTTCTGCTTGCATGTCTAAGAATCCACATTTGCTTCCAGTCATTATGACTGGTTCGGAGATTATGTTCTTACCTGCCATGCTTCCCTTCCTGAGAGTAAAATCAGGATCACAGTAATTAACTATCTTTTTCTGAGGCTATAGCTTGAATTGGAATTTGTATGGTAGCCATCTGTCCTGACTTTGACAATTTTTCTAGCTGAGATAAAACCAGTGTTTCTGATAGTTCTCTACTATAAGGCAGTTTTAAATCTAAGGGTGAAAAACACTGTGTTTTATATATGATTATAATTTTATTAATCTGAAGTAGTGATTCTTGAAGTCAAAGCTGTGCAGTGCTTTATGTTAAAATATGTTGCTTTCAATTGTCAATACCTTGATGATAGTAAAATTTTCTATGCCTGAAGTTTTCTTCAAGCAGATTACAAAAACAAAAAACAAACAAACAAAAAACAAACAAACAAAAAGCAGCAAACCAAAACCCTAGAACCCAAATCCACTTAGAAAAAACAGTTTCAGCATTGCTGTGATAGTTTGAGATGAGGCTATATGCACTGAATAACCTTTCCACCACTATTAATGAACTATGTTAGTACATTAGTTCATCAGTAGTATCTATGTTCATATGATAGAATTTGTGGTTTAAGAACTCAGAAAACAACATCACAAAATCAGTGAAGAACGAGAAGATGCCCAGTTCTGTGTTTAGGAACATAGGAACCTTCTAATCTCAAAAGAAGGGAGATGCAATTTGACATGCGTTTTTGACAGTCTTCTGTTACACATTAATAGTATGTCCCAATCTGCATAATAAACCCAGTGGAAATGGACACTCAGTTTTTAACCTTCTTCATGGCTACAAAGACAGGTAGTGTTTCACCTGAAGTGGAACAACTTCAGTTGGAAAGGCTGAGGAGTTCACACTCTAGATATCCCACCTCAGATATCTTACGTGAGTTCAAGTTTTAGGCAAAGCCTAGAGCACTGTGACAACTCACCACCTGGATAAGAAAGTGTGAACACCATCAGTATCAGATCTGGCATAGGGTCTTTTTAGAAGTCAAAGGGTTTAGTATATCTAGAGTACATTTACCAGTTGTGCAGCTGAGGCTAGGACATATCAGAAGTAAACAGTTAATGTGTGAAGTTTAGGAATTGGTAGGCTCACAGGTCCACTGTTCCTAATTCCTGGCAAGCCATGCAATCAGACGTGAAATTTGTGGGGGGGAAAAATGTGATTGCGCAACTTATAAATGGCAAGGGAGCCTCTGCATAAAAAATGGCATGTCTCTTCATGTGGTTTAGTGGTTAAGGTTTTAGACGTGCGCTTGAATTATGGCTGAGATAGCTGCAGAATGGATGTTTATAGCATTATAAATGTCCATGAACTTGCTTTTAGTCTGCTGCAAATGGGAGGAAATATGACTGTGCACCTCAGTCATTTCAATGTGCATTTGCTGAGGGCTGGCAGTAGTTCAGGTGATGTGTGGCTGAACCCAGGGCCACAGCAGAATATCAAATGCGTGCATGAATCCTGCATGTGCAGCCGGTTCTAGCACTAACAAAGTCATTATTGACTTGATTTAAAATGAAAGAAACCAAATTCCCAAAGGTTTGACATCTTACCTATAATGAGATCATACAGCAGTTGTGTTTGGTGTAAGACTATTTAAGCCATGGCTTCAGAGATAAAGTCATCCCCTTTGGGTCACATATCGGCATCTGATACTCCTCAGCTCTAGAAAGAGCAATACCATCAGGTTTCATTTCCCTCAGAGCAGTGGCATATGTGTGATCTGCTGTGCTATTTAGGAAGCCCTTGCTTAAGCACTGGTCCTAGTCCTTTGGGTAATGCCACCTTGTTGTCAAGTTTTAGTTTCCATTTTGCCCTTTTATCCCCGTATTGGGATAAAACTGTTTACCACCATGCAAGTAGCTTATAATAGGCTGTAAAGTTGCTGAAGAAAGGCTCTGATTTGAAACCAATATAGGCACGCTGGTATGAAATTTTGCTTGAATGTACCACAGATCAATTTTCTCCAATTGCAACCCTGTATCTTAAGCCTTTAAGGTTCACCCTGGCTGATTAGGGTTTGGTAAAATTTCAGTTCCTTTCTTATGCTTTATATTGCAGTATCTGTCTCTAATTAGCTCAGTGTAGAAAAGCACCCTATGTAACAAAAATACAGTCTCAAAAAGAACTCCACTCGGCATATAATTTAGGTTTTATTTTAAAATGGCTATAATGTTTGTGTTGTATTTTGCATTGTGGATATATTTCAGAGTGAAAGCTCAACGGGTTAGTTCTATCCAGAGTAAGTGGTAGTTAATGAAACCTTTTATTAATAAAGTTTAGATAATTATCTGGGTAATTGTAAAGGCAAATAATTCAGTAATCTGAAACAATTTATTCTGTGTAGAATGATACTTTACTCCGTTTAAGTGCAGCTTTACATGCTAATTACAGAGACTCAAGGGACTGGTGAAAAGTTATTCTAGTGATCATATTCTCCAGGGACGCTGCTTTTTTGGAACAGCACCTACAGAAAGATACAAACCTCAAGCCAAAATACAATATTGGCATTTAAAGATTAAAAAAGCCAATAAAGCAAAACCTAATTTTCAAGGTGACTGTTTTTTTGTTTGGTTGGTTTGGTTTTTTCTTTTTTTCCTTGAAGTGTTAAGGCCACTTGTGTTCTCTTGACTGTGATACTCTACCTGTAATCAAGGTAGACAAGTGTCTTTCTAGAGCACTTGTCAAGACAAGTAGTAGTCCTGATACGAAAACACACCCCCTCATTTTATCCTATTTTTCCATGTAAGTTGCTAATCTTCATATCTCAGCTATGTCTTTTGCAAAGGCAGAACACGAAAGCCTTGCAAGCACTTGTTCACTGAGAGTAATATCGTGCATCTGATCCTCAGGTGTGAGAACATCATCCCCTGTGACATTAGAACTCTTGCTGTCTGACAAAAACATCCATTTTTTTGAATGAAGAGGTTTGGTGGGTTTTTTACTTTCTGGTTTCTTTTGGGGTATTTTTTTGGTTGGTTGGTTTTTGTTGCTTCTTTTATTGGATTTGAGTGGGTTTTTTTTGCTTTTGGTTTTGTTTTGTTTGCTTCTTTTTGTT